>NC_139588.1:2856416-2958916 GCF_946808225.1 Silurus aristotelis | reverse complement strand
ACAAGTTCTCAAAGCTTCACTTTCAACATCACACACATCAGTTGAACACAATGATTAAATGGTGGAATAATAAGAATTGACAGTCGGAGATGTTTAGATTTGGCTTGGCGAGAGTTTCAGCTGAGGAACATCATCACACACACGTTGTATAAACATGGAGGATGAGATCTGGGAATCCAAATGGGAAAGTAAGAGAGTCTGATTTAAAAGGTTTCTAAGAGAAGAAAGGAAAAAGTCTAAAGAGTCCTGCAGAGTTCGATTCACCTGAACAGCTCAGACCTTTGATTTGTTCTCAACACTGTAACAGTAGAACAATTTCATTCAGCTTCACTTACATTGCTTTTCTGGATGCTGCAATCACAGGCATCACTCTCACAAGAATCCCATCACTGATCTTATCTGGAGTGATGTATTTATTCAGGTCAAATTCCTCCAGATCCTGTGCTGATGTCAGTAACACAAACGCCAGAGCAGACCACTGTGAAGGAGAAAGTTCACTTTGTGCTCCAGATTTCAGATACTGCTGGATTTCCTCCACTAGAGAATCATCACCCAGTTCATTCAGACAGTGGGACAGATTGATGGATTTCTCTGCAGGAAGATCTTCACTGATCTTCTCCTTGATGTACTGAACTGTTTCCTCTTTGTTCTGGGAGCTACGTCCTGTCTGTGTTACTAAGGAATGTAGAAGTTTCTGATTGGACTCAAGTGAGAGACCCAGAAGAAAGCGGAGGAAAAGATCCAGATGTCCAGTCTGACTTTTTAAAGCCTGATCTACAGCACTCCTGTGAACATCTGAAAGTGTCTCACAATTCCCAATATAATCACTATAAGCACTAAAATAATAAACATACTGATTCTGTTGAAGAACATTTCTCTGCTCCTTCATGAAGGTCAGGTGCACATACAGAGCTGCAAGATGTTCCTGAATGCTCAGATGAACAAAGCAGTACACTTTACTCTGGTGAAGCCCAAACTCCTCTCTGAAGATCTGCGTACACACACCTGAATACACTGCTGCTTCTGTCACATCAATATCACACTCTCTCAGGTCTTCCTCATAGAAGATCAGGTTTTGTTTCTCCAGCTGCTGGAAAGCCAGTTTCCCCAGTTTGAGAAGCATTTCTTCATCGCTCTCCTGCTTCTGTAGGTACTTCTCTCTTATGATGTTGGTCTGAATGATGAGGAAGTGTGTGTACATTTGAGTCAGAGTCTTGGGGATCTCTCCACTCTCTGCTTCACCCAACATTCTCTCTAGAACAGCAGCTGAAATCCAGCAGAACACTGGGATGTGGCACATGATGTAGAGGCTTCTTAAAGACTTCAGGTGTGTGATGATCTTATTGGCCAGGTTCAGATCACTGATCCTCTTCCTGAAGTACTCCTCCTTCTGAGGGTTATTGAACCCTCGTACCTCTGTGACTCGATGGACACACTCAGAGGGGATTTGATCAGCTGCTGCTGGTCTGGAGGTGATCCAGATAAGAGCAGAGGGAAGCAGGTTTCCTTTGATCAGGTTTATCAGCAGCACATGCACTGGTGCTGATTCAGTTACATCACACACTTTCACTGTCTTCTGGAAATCCAGAGGAAAACGACACTCATCTAAACCATCAAAAATGAACAAAATCTTCTCCAACCTGGAAATGTCGATTTCTTTCATTTTCTTAAAAAACACATGAAGGAGCTCCACCAGACTCAGTTTCTGCTCCTTCATCAAATTCAGCTCTCTGAAAGGAAGTGGGAATATGAGGTGGATGTCCTGATTTGTTTTCCCTTCAGCCCAGTCCAGAACAAACTTCTGCACAGAGACTGTTTTTCCAATTCCAGCTACTCCCTTAGTCAGAACGTTCCTGATGGGTTCTTTATCTTGTTCAGATAAGGGTTTTGTCAAAACTCTCCTGATGGTTTTCTTTTGTTTAGATATGAACTTAGTCAGAACGTTCCTGATGGGTTCTTCATCTTGTTCAGATAAGGGTTTATTCAGAACTCTTCTGATGGCTTTGTCTTGTTCAGGTAGGGGTTTAAAGATGTCACTGCATTTGATTGGTGTGTCCTCAGTTGGGTTCCTCCTGGATGCTGCCTCGATCTGTTTTACCTCATGTTCTTTATTGATGTCTCCACTGTCTCCCTCTGTGATGTAGAGCGCTGTGTAGATCTCATTCAGGAGGGTTCGGTTTTCCTGCTTTACCATCAATCTATTCAAACACTGAAACTTCTTCATCAGATTGAACTTGAACTTCTTCTGGAATTCATCTGCAGCAGTGGATTCTGGGTCGTGTCTGTGACAGGGTGAAGTAGGAAGACATGGTAAGACATGGGCTCCAATGATTAGAGTAGAAGTTCACATTTTTCCTGCTAGATAGATCTTATGATGTTCTCACTGTGGATTTAATTTATTCTACTGGAGGTTTTCTATCATCTAATCACTCTGACACTGACACACTGCTATTCTAAAGCTCTCTGCTGTTAGTAACTACAGAGTCATGGTGTTGGTTTTGATTGTACCCTGTAGCTGTGATGATGATCTCTCTTCTGTCTCCTGCCTTCTGTAGAACACTGGGAACAAAAACAAGTGTTAAAGATCTCAATGTTCCTGTAGTGAGAGCAGGAACACTTCGAGAACACACTATTGTAATGCATTACTAGGTGGATGTCCTGCATCATTAATAAACAAGCTACAGTTAGTCCAGAATGCAGCAGCCACTCACACTCACACAGCAGAGTTCTCACAAGGTGGAGAAAATATCACCATATAACCCTAATCTTTTCATCCCTACACTGGCTACCTGTTAAGTTTCAAATTAACTACAAACTACTGCTACTTACTTACAAAACACTAAATGGCAGGGGTGTAGATTACACGGGGGATGCGGGGGACATGTCCCACTCACTTTTCTTATAAAAAGTAAATTCGTCCCCCTCACTTTTTTTGTGGAGCGTGTGTATTCACTACATGTTAAGGTTTTAATGGAGCAATGTATATAAATGCAGAGTGATTTAAAATTCAAAGAGACAAGATCGTCTATACATGACGTTCACGTATCAATGGCAATCAGTTATCATCACACGCCCTGGTACAGTAGCTCGAGTCAAACATTCGGTTGCGATGAGCTTAAATTTGCAAAAAACGCTTCAGTCCTTTTTTTACAAAAAAGTCACACAGTGTATGTTGCATATGGTATCCGAATTGTGTTGCACAATGTTTAGTAACTCTGCCTGTTGCTCTTGTTGAATAATTAGCAAGTTTTAAAGGATTATAAGGAAAAATAGCTGCTTGGACAAACGTTCACTTTTTTCTTTTGTTTTAACAAGTGTGTTATCAGAACCCTTCAAATAAGAATAAAGATAATGTTGAACTGAGATTTTACAGCATGTTTAACTCTGCCAATTCTACATAATATCAGGTATGTGTCACGGTATGGACACGGAGAGACGAGGACGACGAATAGTAACATTTAAGATGTGATTTTATTAATAAGGAGCAAGTAAATCACACACACATACAACGTAGTAAAGACGATAACCGACACTGAGTAAAGAGTATAAATAGAGTCATGGCCGCAGGAAGTGGGGGTGCTGGGGGTGCTGCAGCACCCCCTATTGGCAAGAGCGAGATTTTTAAAATATGTAGGCCTATTTAAAAGTATTTTGCACAATTTATAAATTCCTTATGAATATTTTAGGAAATGATTTTGACACACGTAGGCTATTAAGTGTATTTTGGATTTTAATTTAATTATTTTGATTATTTTAATTATATTGATTTTTCAAGTTAATTTGTAAAGCGCGTTTCACACGCGAGGGTGATTTTAGTTTGGCTTTCTCTGGCAGTGCGCAAACATAGCCTAAATGCCTTGCCCTTGTGGAAGATAAAATTAGCTCTTCGTGCCTTTTACAACAACATGAAGATATCAGAAAAAGAGATCGGTGGTCTCTTTCCTGCTTGTGTTCCACATCCCTCTCAAAGTGCAGAGCGGGAGGCTATAACGCGTCTTTGTGTGGAAATATAAAACTTTTTTTGTTTTTTTAAAATGGATTCAACTTTATTATATTATGTAAGTTACCAGTATTTACTGATATTTATTTCAATGCTTTACAGGCTTTAGTGTGTTGTTTCTTTGTTTGTTTTTTTTATTTATTTCAAAACAACCCCCCAACCACCGCAACACCGCCGGTATTTGGTCCATTACCACCGCAGTGGTTAAAAAAAAAAGTGCCATCGTCACAGCCCTATGTATTTATTTTTAAAATGTATTCTAAATAGGCCCATAGGCTCATTGTTTTTTTTGTCAAAAAAAAAAAATAAAAAAAATTCTCAGCCCCCCTGTTCAAAATTACTTCCAGCGGCCCTGAATAGAGTCCGGGTGAACAGACAGGTGAAGACGGGAAACAAACATGGTGGATGACGGGGTGTAAAGGATTATGGGTAATGTAGTCAGGTGAATGATGGTAGATGACAGGGGAAACGTTACAGTATGCTGATAGGAATGATCTTTATTTTATGGGCTGCTCTTTCATTATTGCACTAATTTAAAATTTTTATGTGTTGTCAAGAATGAGCAAGAAACAGACAGCCTAGGTTTGTCAGGGCAGATTCAGTATGTTACACAAGAAACTTTACAGGTGAGAACAGATGTGGCTTTTAACACCTGGCTGCTATTGCAGTTTTTTTCTTTTTTTTACACTTTAAAATGTGTAATCTATTTATACACAAGTGTTTGTAAGATTATATATGGACCAATTATAAAAAATGTAATTAGTAAAATATAGAATTATTTTTTTTTTAAACATTGGCTGTTTATTAGTAGTAAAGTAGCTTTATATATTGAGGTATATGTTCGCTTTAACACTGTGTAAAAAGCTACTACTTTTAAACAAACCAGCCAGGAAGCTTAAAAGAAGTGACACTAAAGCTTTATTTCATCTCATTGTATAATTGATATCGGGTCTTGACATGTTTGTCAGTTGAGTTCAATACATATTTTCTTTCAATAGTTTGTTTTGAATGACTTGTTTTATTCCTGAAACATGGACTGTAGAATAGAACAAAATGAAGTATTATTCGAATGTGCAAGTATCCATTACTGTGTGCCATGTTCTGTACATACACAAAATACAATTTGAAATATGTAAATAATATACTCTTAGTACTATTATAAGGACATCTTTGTACTTTATACTCAAAAAGGTTCACATTACTACCTTAGAGTACCAATGTGTACCTTAATGTACAACTATACATTTTTGGGGTAAATAAGGTACAAAGATGTCCTTTTAAGGGTACTGTCCCAGTGGCAAGCTGTTGTATTTCTTTCTTTCTTTCTGTTTTATAATCATATATAATCATAAAGCATATAAAGCAAAAAATTATGATTAAAAATAAAACCTGTCAATTACACAAGGGTTAACTGAAAACCCCCACTTTTGAAATGATGGCTACGCCCCTGCTAAATGGTTTATCTCCATGTATGTCTCCAGTCTTCTAACACGCTACAATCCATCACGCTCTTTCAGATCTCAAAACTGTGGCCTTCTAGTAGTTTCTAGAATAGCAAAAAAGTCCACTAAGGGCGGTAGATCATTTTCACATTTAGCTCCTAAACTCTGGAATAGTCTTCCTGACAGTGTTCGGGGTTCAGATACACTCTTCCAGTTTAAGTGTAGATTAAAAACATATCTTTTTAGCAAAGCCTACACATCACACACATCACACACATCACATCATAACCTTGTGCTCCAGAATACATGATCACATGCACATTATCAACTTGTGCTGTTAATATCATGAACAGCAGCTATGCTAATTGCTCTCCACTGCTTCTCTTTCTCTCCCCATTCCGAGGCATCTTGAGGTTGCTCCAGCACCAGTCAAGTCCCACCTTTTCAAGATTGTAGACCTTCAAAAATCTTAATCGCTATAAAAAATAACTTTCTACATATGATGTTACTCCATCATTGAGTGTTTAAAGACTGGCATGGAGAAGCAGGTGTTGGATCAATGATGCTATTTTATGAGTTATTCAGTAGCTCCTGATTCCACAAAGTCATCTAACTGTAGAAGACTGTAGAAAGGACATTACTCACAATCACACACTCCAGTGCTCATGTTAGTTCTCACTCTACAGTGTTCTGTATTGTTGTAAGATTTATAATCACACACTTGATATCACCCAAATGAGGATGGATCCCCTTTTGAGTCTGGTTCCTCTCAAGGTTTCTTCCTCATTCATCTAAGGTAGTTTTTCCTTCACCACAGTCTCTTCAGGCTTCATCATCAGCGATAAACACACATTATTCACTTTAATTCTTAAGTTCTGTAAAGTTGCTTTGAGACAATGTCCATTGTGAAAAGCTCCATAGAAATAAACTTTTTCCTACTTTTCTATTCTTCCTACACAAACCTCCAAAAGTATTGGAACAGGAAGTCAAGTTCTTTGGGTTTTTGCTCGACACTGAAGACATTTGGATTTAAGAGTAAAAGATGAAAATGATATAATAGATTAGAATTCCAGCTTTAGTCATTAACTGTGACTGTAACTATGAGAATTATGGGATGTTACCTGTGTACAGGTGAGGAGATTCCAGTTCTGAAGTTGGCAGGAAGTTCCATAGACCAATCACTCTTCATGGAGACACAGCTGGGTTCTGGGGAGTGTGATCTCTCTCTCTTTCCTTTACTGTTTAAAATGATAAAAATTTACATGAGACAGAATTTCTATGTTTAAAAATGTGTAGATGAATTTGTATCATAAGGTATACACAAGATTTCTGTTAACTCCTCAAATTTGTTACATTTAACTGAAACAGTGTTGCACAATTAATTGTATCACAATTGTAAAGTTTTTTTGTGTGATTGTATGACGCCAACATTGCGATTTAATGAAATACACAAGTGCATGTGTGGACACATACTTTCTAAGAACAGTTTGCACATTTTCCGTAACAAAACACTAAAAACACCAGATAGTTTCAGTTTAGGCAGCGCACGTATGGCTGGTGTGGTGTGGTGACTTTCCGTTGTGCAGCGCAGAGACCAGGTGCAGGTGAATACCGAACAGATCGACACTGAACTGGTGTCACACACTCGCAGTAACGCACATCTTTGCTCATACTCAAGCCGGGACACACACACACACACACACACACACTCTCGCGCTAACGCACATCATGCCTCAAAACCAACGCATAACCTGCATACACACCGTCAGCTCTGCCCGGTATTTCTCTCTCTCTATCAGTCAGCTCTGCATGCTCTCTCTCTCTCTCTCTCTCTCTCTCTCTCTCTCTCTCTCTCTCTCTCTCTCTCTCTCTCTCTCTCTCTCTCTCTCTCTCTCTCTCTCTCTCTCTCTCTCTCTCTCTCTCTCTCTCTCTCTCTCTCTCTCTCTCTCTCTCTCTCTCTCTCTCTCTCTCTCTCTCTCTCTCTCTCTCTCTCTCCCTCTCTCTCCCTCCCTCCCTCCCTTTGGGGTCTGTTACATTCTGCATAACAGGTCAGTTTGTAGCATTTGGAACCCTGGACAAGATTCCTATTGTAATCCCACCACAATGCTTCACTCCCACACCACACACATCATCAGCAATCCTCCATAAAACACACAAACACATTTAATAATAATGACTGCAAAACTGATTGCTCTTGGGGCCGCCTTCCCGTGGGCTCACCACCTGCAGGAGGGGCCGTAAGGGACGGTGCTGTGAGGATTGGGCAGCAGTCGAAGGCGGGGGCCTGCTTGGACTGCTGCCCCCGCGACTCGAATTACGGATAAGCGGAAGAAAATGAATGAATGACTGCAAAACTGCCTGAATTTAAGTGTAAACACGTCCTGTATCTTAAACTTCAGCAGAAAAACAGGTAAATAATGGAAATGGGCAGCGGCAGAACGTTCCCCGACAAAATGTTTCAAATATCTTATTTTTGTCGCTCTTTCAGCTGTAACTGTAAATGTTTACACTAATGCAAATGCTATTTCATTTTGGAAAAAAAAAATAATTTGAAAGCCTTAATTTTATGTAGATTTACAAAAACAGATTTCAGCATTATCACTAATCTGTGTGCACTTCCCTTGATAACCAATCAAGTGTACTCATGCCACCATTTATTATATCGCAATCACAATATTGACCATAATTATCACAACAGGACATTTTTCCCCAAATCGTGCAGCTCTAACTTGAAACACAATGAAATGCCTGCAGTACATTACTGCTAAACATTATCAAACTGTAGAGAATTCACAGCAGATCTGAAGATAGAGTTACTATAAACCCTTTGTATAAACCCTTAGGCTTTAAAACACCACAAATGCAGAAAAAATATTCCCTCTAAACTGACCCAAGGCAGGAGATGCGTACATCCTGGCAGATCCCAACATATTGTAAACATATGTTCTAAACAGCTGCTAATGACTGTGTAGTGCAGCCACTAACTGTGACTTTAACAGTGAGATTTGTAGACAAATTTGTATAATAAGGTATAATCACAATATTCCTGTTTAAAATTCATTATAATCTTTCTCACTTCTTACACACTAGGAATAGTAGCATACAGAACACAGATTGTGAACAGGGAACAAACACCCCTGCAGTATAGTTCCTTAAAAATCCACAACCTTGTTTCATTTAACTTGAAATACAACAAAATGCTAATAGTAGCAGATCTCCATAGTGCTGCTTATATCCACATGCTAAGAGCAGGAACAAACAGGTCTTCACAAAGAGACAATGGAAACATGGGAGTATAAATACAAAAACTAATCAAAAGGCAAAAAATAAACAGTTGTGGGACATAATTTCATCAATCACTTTTTCAAGTGAGTACTAAAGATTTATTCTTACCATAAATATTACTTATTATTTCTATAGAAACTCCATAATGCAGATATGAACAGTTCATTAGTAAAACACTAAAACATGGCAGGTTACCAGTCTTTTGAGGGTGAGGTCACATGACATGTCCCCTGATCAGGGATCTCCATTTTTCAATGCTCATGTACACGCAGAGTCCTGAAGACGCCGATCTCTTCTGCTGGAATTAATCACATTCCTAGAAAACATAAAAACAACATGCAGTTAAAACTGGAAGAAAATCTTCCTCTAAAGTCCCATTAGAGCTGAAAGCCATAGACATAGACACAGACGCCTCAACGGCCGCTTTGGTCCAACAAATGCACCTAAACAGCACATATAACAACATAACAATAACAGAGTCATAATAGCAATAACCCTACAAAAATAGATATTTTGATGATTAATAGAAATTATATAGTCTTTATCTTTATTTGCCATTAGTGTGGCACAAGTCAGGTCACTCTCAGTGCTGGTCCCAAGCCCGGATAAACAGGGAGGGTTGTGTTAAAACGTGCCAAATCAAATATGCGGGTCACGAATCAGAAATTCATACTGGATCGATCGAGGCCTGGGTTACCAACGACCGCCATAGTTATCGTTAGCCAACAGGGTACCGGTGGAGTACAGGGTACCGGTACTACTGTTGGCTGAAGGAGGAGAAGGAGAGGAGGAAGACGACTACAGAGACAGAAGGTAAAGGAGCAGTGTAGGAGAGTGGAGGTACGGGTTGGTACTTTAAATGTTGGCACTATGACTGGTAAAGGGAGAGAGATAGCTGATATGATGGAGAGGAGAAAGGTAGATATGTTGTGTGTTCAGGAGACCAAGTGGAAAGGGAGTAAGGCCAGGAACATTGGAGGTGGGTTTAAACTGTTCTATCATGGTGTGGCTGGAAAGAAAAATGGTTTAGGGGTGATTCTGAAGGAAGAGTACAGTAAGAGTGTAGTGGAGGTGAAGAGAGTTTCTGATAGAGTGATGAATGTGAAGCTGGAAGTTGAAGGGATGATAAATGTCATCAGTGCCTATGCTCCAGAGGCGGGCTGTAAGATGGAGGAGAAGGAAAAATTCTGGAGTGAATTAGATGCAGTGGTAGATGGTGTACCTAGAAATGAACGATTGGTGATTGGGGCAGACTTTAATAGGTATGTAGGTGAAGAGAACAGAGGTGATGAGGAGGTTATGGGTAGGCCTCAAGGAGAGGAATCTGGAAGAGCAGATGGTGGTAGATTTTGGTAAAAGGATGGAAATGGCAGTGGTGAATACTTATTTAAGGAAGAAGGAGGATCATAGGGTGACGTATAAGAGTGGAGGGAGGTGCACACAGGTGGACTATGTTCTATGAAGGAGATTGAAGACTGTAAGGTGTTGGCAGTGGACAGTGTAGCTAGACAGCATCGGATGTTGGTCTGTAGGATGGTTTTAGAGGTGAAGAAGAAGAGGGGGAGAGTGAGGACTGAAAGAAGAATAAGATGGTGGAAACTGAAAAAGGAAGAGTGTAGTGTGAGGTTCAGGGAAGAGGTCAGACTGGGAGTGGTGGTGAAGAGGTGCTTGATGATTGGGCAACTACTGCAGAAGTGATAAGGGAGACAGCTAGAAAGGTACTTGGTGTGACATCTGGAAATAGAAAGGAAGACAAAGGAGGAGGTGGAATGAGGAGGTACATGAACATATAAGGAGAAAGAGGTTGGAGAAACAGAATTGGGATTGAGAGAGATAATAAAAGTAAGCAGGAGTACAAGGAGATGCAGCAGCAGGTTAAGAGGGATGTGGTGAAAGCCAAGGAAAAGGCACATGAGGAGCTGTATGAGAAGTTGGACAGTAAGAAAGGAGAAAAAGGATTTATAGCGATTGTCCAGGCAGAGGGACCGAGCTGAGATGTGCTGCAAGTTAGAGCAATAAAGGATGGAGATGTGTTGACTAGTGAGGAGAGTGTGTTGAGAAGATGGAGGGAGTATTTTGAGCAGCTGATGAATGAGGAAAATGAGAGAGAGAGAAGGTTGGATGATGTGGAGTTAGTAAAGCAGGAAGTGGATAGAATTAGTAAGGAGGAACTGAGAGCAGCTATTAAGAGGATGAAGAGTGGAAAGTCGGTTGGACATACCGGTAGAAGCATGGAGATGTTTAGGAGAGATGCAGTGGATTTGTAAGAATAAGGGAGATGTGCAGACCTGCAGTAACTACAGGGGAATAAAGTTTATCAGTCACACCATGAAGTTATGGGAAAGAGTAGTGGAAGCCAGGCTGAGAGAAGAGGTGAACATCTGTGAGCAACAGTATGGATTCATGCTGAGGAAGAGCACCACAAACACATTATTTGCTTTGAGAATGTTGATGCATTGTGTATTTGTGGTTTTATAGAAAGCATACAACAGGGTGAAGAGAGGAGTTGTGGTATTGTATGAGGAATTCAGGTGTGTCAGAGAAGTATTTGAGGGTGGTGCAGGACATGTATGAGGACAGTGTGACAGCAGTGAAGTGTGCAGTAGGAACGACAGACTGGTTCAAGGGGAAGTTTGGATTACTACTACTGCATCTAGGATTGGCTCTGAGTCCTTTCCTGTTTGTAGTAGTGATGGACAGGTTGACGGACGAGGTCAGACAGGAGCCTCTATGGACTATGATGTTTGCGGATGATATTGTGATTTGCGTTGAGAGTAGGAAGCAGGTTAAGAAGAGCCTGGAGAGGTGGATGTGCGTGCTGGAGAGAAGGGGAATGAAAGTCAGTAGGAGTAAGACAGAGTACATGTGTGAATGAGACAGAGGGCAGTGGAGTGGTGCGGTTGCAGAGAGAAGAGGTGGAGAAGGTGGAGGAGTTCAGGTACCTGGGATCAACAGTGCAAAGTAATGGAGTGTGTGTTAGAGAAGTGAAGAAAAGAGTGCAGGCAGGGTGGAGAAGAGTGATAGCAGGAGTGATTTGTGATAGAAGGGTATCTGTGAGAGTGAAAGGGAAAGTTTATAGGACAAGGAAAAGTCAAATGGTGAAGTTAAAATCAGAAAAGCCTTTTTCTTACTGACAAGACTTTATTTCAGTGATTGTGAATTAAATTCCATGACAGTATTGGCGTCTCCACAATTTTTACCCAAAAATATAAAAGACAAAAATTTACAAGTGTGAGTTTCACTATTCATTATTTAATCATATTCTAACTATCGAGATTTTATATACAGTGAGGAAAACAAGTATTTGAACACCCTGCTATTTTGCAAGTTCTCCCACTTAGAAATCATGGAGGGGTCTGAAATTGTCATTGTAGGTGCATGTCCACTGTAAGATACATAATCTAAAAAAAAAATCCAGAAATCACAATATATGATTTTTAAACTATTTATTTGCATGATACAGCTTCAAATAAGTATTTGAACACCTGTCTATCAGCTAGAATTCTGACCCTCAAAGACCTGTTAGTCTGCCTTTAAAATGTCCACCTCCACTACATTTATTATCCTAAATTAGATGCACCTGTTTGAGGTCGTTAGCTGCAAAAAGACACCTGTCCACCCCATACAATCAGTAAGAATCCAACTACTAACATGGCCAAGACCAAAGAGCTGTCCAAAGACACTAGAGACAAAATTGTACACCTCCACAAGGCTGGAAAGGGCTACGGGGAAATTGCCAAGCAGCTTGGTGAAAAAAGGTCCACTGTTGGAGCAATCATTAGAAAATGGAAGAAGCTAAACATGTCTGTCAATCTCCCTCGGACTGGGGCTCCATGCAAGATCTCACCTCGTGGGGTCTCAATGATCCTAAGGAAGGTGAGAAATCAGCCTAGAACTACACGGGAGGAGCTGGTCAATGACCTGAAAAGAGCTGGGACCACCGTTTCCAAGGTTACTGTTGGTAATACACTAAGACGTCATGGTTTGAAATCATGCATGGCACGGAAGGTTCCCCTGCTTAAACCAGCACATGTCCAGGCACGTCTTAAGTTTGCCAACGACCATTTGGATGATCCAGAGGAGTCATGGGAGTAAGTCAGATGAGACCAAAATAGAACTTTTGGGTCATAATTCCACTAAACGTGTTTGGAGGAAGAAGAATGATGAGTACCATTCCAAGAACACCATCCCTACTGTGAAGCATGGAGGTGGTAGCATCATGCTTTGGGGGTGTTTTTCTGCACATGGGACAGGGCGACTGCACTGTATTAAGGAGAGGATGACCGGGGCCATGTATTGCGAGATTTTGGGGAACAACCTCCTTCCCTCAGTTAGAGCATTGAAGATGGGTCAAGGCTGGGTCTTCCAACAAGACAATGACCCGAAGCACACAGCCAGGATAACCAAGGAGTGGCTCTGTATGAAGCATATCAAGGTTCTGGCGTGGCCTAGCCAGTCTCTAGACCTAAACCCAATAGAGAATCTTTGGAGGGAGCTCAAACTCCGTGTTTCTCAGCGACAGGCCAGAAACCTGACTGATCTAGAGAAGATCTGTGTGGAGTAGTGGGCCAAAATCCCTCCTGCAGTGTGTGCAAACCTGGTGAAAAACTACAGGAAACGTTTAACCTCTGTAATTGCAAACAAAGGCTCCTGTACCAAATATTAACATTGACTTTCTCAGGTGTTCAAATACTTATTTGCAGCTGTATCATACAAATAAATAGTTCAAAAATCATACATTGTGATTTCTGGATTTTTTTTTTTAGATTATGTCTCTCACAGTGGACATGCACCTACGATGAAAATTTCAGACCCCTCCATGATTTCTAAGTGGGAGAACTTTCAAAATAGCAGGGTGTTCAAATACTTATTTTCCTCACTGTAACTGGAGATTCAATTTGAATCCCATGTAGATCATAAACCCTATTAGATACACACCTAGTTTTATTTTGATTCAGAAAAACTGCAGCTTTGTGTTAAGTTGGATTTGTTTAGGGGAACTTTTGCCCGAAACAATTAGGAGGATGAGTTACAGCAGAAACAAACCGAATCTGTCAAACCGGTCTGTCTTGTATGTGTATGGGGAAATTTCCAGGTCATGTGATGAAGGAAAACAGGAGAAAAGCCCATCTATCCTGAAGGAATCTATGCTGTGATAAAGGATCCAGTGGATCCCGCGTTCCGCACTGAATTCGGAAAGCTCATGTCTTCATGAACATGTATCTGCTCCACACTTCCCGTATCACCTCCGCTTAGAAAGCCATGATCTGCTCCTGTTTACGGGAAATCATCCTGAGCCATGACAACAACTCCAGGATCAGCTTGGAACAATCAAACAATCCCGATGTTCTCATGTCAGATCCTCCTCAATAAACTCAGAAAATCATCAAATCCAACTGAGGAATTTGGGCTGAAACTGTTGTCCTCCATTTGGCTGCTGTGCTGCAGTTTCCCTGCGGTCTTTCCACAAACTCCATTACATAGAAAACACAAACGCATTATTCCGATAGAAAGTCGTTTCAAGGAAAAACTCACCCACTTTTCTTCAGCACTGCTTGTTGTTGGACATGACTCTCACTGCTTCTGGCTTCTGTTGAAGATCTTTGTTTTTCTAACCACTCCTTAAAATTCAGTCGAGGCTGAAAAACGCTTTCACTTTTGGAAAACTGACTCGACACTTTGACGAGTTGGAAACGGAATTATTTTAATCGCACTCCGTCAAGTTCAATTTAAAGAGCAAGAACTAAAAGAGAAAGTGCTGCGATTAATAACAGCATGTAGTGGAGATGTTGTGGAGAAGAGGAAAGTCAGCCTTTTTCTCCCTTTAGAAACTGCTCCATCCTGAACTCCATACTGTGTCCCACTGGTGCCGAATGTGAAAGTGGGTCCTGAAAAAAGGTTTCTTCTCAAATCTTTCCAAGTTTTGTGCCCTCACTTTTAGATTTTCACATGATCTTACCATCATAAGTCCCAGTTTCCTTAAACGAGTACTTCCTAATTAATAGCATCTAATTTTGTTAGTGTTGATAAAACCTGTCAAATGTGTATGTCGTAATAAATTATAAATGTTATTAAACATATAAAAGCAAGTTTTAACATACATTTTAATGAGGTTTTGTGCCTGTTCTACCTTTATGTCTGACTCCACTGTAGAACATGTTGACTGAGTTTGACAACATCTTGTATTTCTACTTATCAGTAAACACACACAAACACCAAAGAAAGTAAATAATGAAACAAAGCAGCAGCTTCTCCAGAAGTCAGTTCCCCCGCAGTCTGTGCTTCCAGTGGAACTGCATGGAATTCAAGAGAAGATATGGTAAGGTGAGACAAAGGGAGAGGTGTAAAACAC
Source organism: Silurus aristotelis (assembly GCF_946808225.1). Lineage (NCBI taxonomy): Eukaryota > Metazoa > Chordata > Actinopteri > Siluriformes > Siluridae > Silurus > Silurus aristotelis. The sequence continues at coordinate 2,943,837 of NC_139588.1, read as the reverse complement.
CGTCTCCGTGACAACAGTAAACCTGTACCACCAGCTCTACCGGTTTCTCTTGATGAGTGAGAGAAAGCATAGGCAGAAGACAGAGCAGCTGGTGTAGCAGTGTTCTGTGGAGATATCCAGTTCTCAGTGACTGCCAAAAAGTCGAAGGCATAGTGGGAAGCCAAGGCTGTGATAAAGTCAGCTTTCCTTACAGCAGACTGGCAATATCAGTTTTACACACACACACACAACATCAGAGTAAATACACAGTGTAATCCACAGCAGCACAAATATTGAATACATATTTTAAAATGAGTGACAGCAGCATTGTGCTTAGAGTATAAATCATCTCTGTATGTACCAGTGTGGTGGCACCAGTAGCATTCCAGACAGCCCTACAGCCCCCTGACTTTTAGCACAGTTCCAGCAGGGCACGGTTACACATACATAGACCAGCTACACTCACACAAAAGTACAGAGAGAAAAAAGTGGTTGTTCAGCAGCTTTATACACAAATCACATTTATAATAGAAATTCAGTAGTAATTAACTCAGCATCCTTATAATAACACAGTGATTCTACCTAATAATTTACCATGAGCAGGTGACTTTCTGCTACCCTGATGACACCAACATCAGAGAAGGACTTGAGAATGTCATTAAGTGTAGTGGTAGAAAACGTGTGGACAGTAGAGTAGTAGTTCTGGGAAATGCTTCCATGGACCACCGAGCAAGAGAAACCGTGATCACAAATAATTAGAAACTATGACAATTACCCAAGCAGATATGAAAATGCTACTACTCTAATATATAATTATTAGATGTATGATTAAAATAAGCCTGTTTTTCATATCTCATGCTTTTGTGTAATTGTGGCAGATCCCTCACCTTTCTCAGAGATTGTTCATGGAGCTCCAGAATGAGGGCGCATGACTTCTCTTGAATTTCTTCTATTTTCAAAGTCTCACACCAACAGTGGTCTCTTTCTCACCAAGCTTTTTACTGATGGTCTTGTAGCTCATTCCAGCCTTGTGCAGGTCTACAATCTCGTCCATTACGTCCAGATCTTTGTTCTTTCCTATGGTGTTGGACAGGTTGGACAGGTAAATGAAAGAGGTTGATTCTGTGATGGGGTGTTTTATACACCTAAAGGGACAGGACTAGTTTGGGGGTGTGGGAGTCAGAATTCTTGGTAAGGGATCAAATATTTTTTTTTTCTTTAAAGTTTATGGATTTATTTTCATATTCTGTCTGTGTTAAAATAAACCTACCATAAACATTCTGGACTGTTCATTTTTTGTTCCATCATAACGTATCCAATAAGTTGCCCAACAATATACATACAGACATACACACTTTTCAAGCATTTCTCTTATAAAAACAAACAGACACTAAAGCGTATAACAGCATATAAATGTCAGGCTGACGACGCGGAAGCAGATATAGTCCAATCATTGTCTTTATTTACTTAGCAAAAAACAAAACACTCACAAGCCGAGGAAACAAAACAAACAAAGATATCCACTCGAAACGAGTAATCCACCACGAGCGCGAATGTCCAAAGCAAAATCCAAATGTAAGTAAAGCCACCGGCAATGCGTAATCCAAAACGGAAATGGAGTTCGGCGATAGAGCCGGCGGTGACCGCCCGCGTTCGCGCAGCCACGCGACTCACCAGCATGACAATACAAGGACCGACAGCCTGTGACTCACGAACATGAGTTTAAATAGTCTGATCCATAATGAGCCACAGCTGTCGGTATTCAAGGTGAGCAGCGTGACTGGTCTTGAGGGGGGCGTGGCAGGTTGAATCCCTGACAGCTATCGAGGGGGGCGTGGCAGGGGGATCCCTGACAGCTACCGAGGGGGCGTGGCAGGGGGATCCCTGACAGCTACCGAGGGGGCGTGGCAGGGGGTTTCCTGACAATAAAACTGTAAAGGGAGATATAATGTAACTCACAGATGTAAAATAGGATCAGATTTTCCATTTCCAGTACGTCATTTATAACCTTAAAATTCACTACAGCGGATCATCAGTCTCTACCCTGCTCTCTACATCTGCCTCTTTCACACCAACTACCTGCATGTCTTCCCTCACCACGTTTATTCATTTATTAGAACTATTTTATTTTTATTACTAAATCAATTAATCAGTGCCGTTGACATCATTGTATGGAGATCCCAAGGTCCACTGGGATTTTCCACTTGGTAAGTAAAACAGTTCATTAATATAGATGGGAACAATCCTTAAATTTATGGAACAAAAGCTGTTCAATCAGGTGAAGAAGTTGTGTTTAGAAGCTGTAGAAGTGAAAGGTAGCAGTTTGGTGATGCAGTAAATCACAGCAGACATTATAAACATATAACTTGCTGCACCAAATGTGTAGTAGGCAGGATAAGATAGATATTTACATTCAAGATTGTTTATTTGTTTTTTCACATTTAATCATGCAAGGAAATAGAGGAGATTGTATGATGTTTACTGATGATGTGTTTTAAGTTACCAAAATGACAGAAGCACTTTAATACTTTAGCCATTTATAAATGTTCAGATGAGGAACAGGGTTGCCAGATTCGTGTGTTTTCCAGTAATTGTTCAAAATCCACACAAACTATATAGTAAATACACAAATCTTACCAATAACAATAGAAATTAATTCATAACGACAACAATACTGTGGCAAATCACACATTTTCAATATAATAAAGCAAATTAAATGTTCTTCTCTAAGGAAGGTTACGTTGTAACTACGTTGTAAACTATTTTCCATGTCTGTCATTTAACACAACAGAAGTCCATGTTTATTTCTATAGAACTATTCACAATTTACATTGTCTCGAAGCAGCTTTACAGAACTTTAGAATTAATGTGAATGATGTGTGTTTATCCCTGATGATGAAGACTGGGGCGACTGTGGGGAAGGAAAAACTCTCTTAGATTGTTGTATATTTCTTGTCTTGATGGAGTGTAGCTGTTTCTTGGAATGAATCCTCGCCGACACTGATATATCTTTGTAAATAAAGTTTTTATTTACCACAGACATTCAGCATCTTCACGAGCCTCCTGGATCAGCTCGGGGCCGCCGTATCGATGAATCGACGACGACGAATCATAGCTCCTCACATGTTAAATATTGCCCGATCTCTGGGTCCGCCCCCTTAATGTATATGACCTTATTTCTGCAATAATGCTTCAACACAAAGCAAAGTCTGTCTTTGTCCAGACTAAATGTATCCCAGATGTAACGGAGCTCCCTTTCCCAGATCATTCATCTTAATTATCTAATGAATGGGTCATCTCCCAAAAGGACATGCATCCTGAATCATATTCTATACATCGACTCATACTGATTTAAGGACGACAGTCCCATTTTCCCAGGCATGGCTCTAAACACTAGGCCTTTCATACATTGGCTTAACGAGAACCATCTGGTCTGCCTCCAGCAACACAGAACAAAGTCAAACACAGATCAAAGATATTGCATATTAAAGATATTACATATTTAAGATACTATAAGATGAAGTTGTTTTTTTTGTGTGTGTGTGTGTGTGTGTGTGTGTGTGTGTGTGTGTGTGTGTGTGTGTGTGTGTGTGTGTGTGTTTGTGTGTTTTTGCATGTTCCCATGTGAATGGATATGTCCAAGAATGGGTATGTGAAACGAGCATGTGGGGCCAATGGCAGCTAAACAGTGGAGTGTCAAATTCAATTAAAACTAACTATATATTTAACTGGGTTCAACAAATGCCTGTTGAGAAAGTCATACCCATTTTGTTAATGACAAAAAAAAAATGTTTTACAGTTATTTTATATAATATCCAACAAGGAATTAATAAAAATATTAATTAAAAAAACCTTTATTGACACATATGTATCAAGTAAAACAATACAGAAAGGAACATGGACTGGAGACATAAATATACAATGCACAGAGCAACATAAAACATTGTGTTTTTCAGTCCAAAACCTTTGGATTAGATTTCCACCACCAAGTGCAACTTCATATTATAACAACACACACAGTTGTGCTGCAGAGCGAATATTGTCCAAGAAGATCACTCCAACAATCTCATTGTTTAAATGTCCAGTTTCTAGTCCAATAAATGTACTTCATTGAACTAACTATTCAATAGTACCCTATTTTAACTGAAAAATGACCCAGAGGACTATGACACACAGCAGTGTTAATCAAGATTAATCAAGAAAATAAGTGACTGATGATTCAACAATGAATGAAATGATGAACAATTAATAAAGTCTCCAAACCACAAAACAAAAAAAAAGATAAAAAAAGATATACTGAACAAAATTATAAATGCAACACTTTTGTTTTTGCCCCCATTTTTCATGAGCTGAACTCAAAGATCTAAGACTTAAAGACCTATTTCTCTCAAATATTGTTCACAAATGTGTCTAAATCTGTGTTAGTGAGCACTTCTCCTGTGCTGAGAGAATCATCCACCTCACAGGTGTGGCAGATCAAGATGCTGATTAGACAGCATGATTAGTGCACAGGTGTGTCTCAGGCTGGTCACAATAAAAAGCCCCTCTAAAATTTTTGAGAGAAATAGGTCTTTAGTGTACATAGAATCTTGGATCTTTGAGTTCAGCTCAGAAAAAAATTGGGGCAAAAACAAAAGTGTTGCATTTAAAATTGTATTCAGTGTACATTTGAGTATTTTTACAAAAAAAAAAACAATATGGACAACAGCAATGCAGCTCAACGGTGATCACATATACTGCTAAGTCCTACTACAGACCACAGATTTTGTTCTTTAGTCCAAGAACTTTGGGAGAAAGTTTTCCACCATCCATTTGCAGGAGCACTTTTTTACATGAACTTGTAGTATTTCAGCTCCTTAGGGTCAGATAAGTTCAGTGCATAGATGACTCCTAGCATCAGTGCACAAGCTTGATCTGAAAAGCCAATGTTGTCTAGGATTATTACTCCTTCAACATAAATGCCAAAGACTTCAAAATGTCCAACTTCTTCACTGTCCTTGTTCATAACATGAAAGCCCATGGGGTCTTTTGCAGGTCTCGCTGGGAGTTTTCTCCTTCGATGTTCTGTAACACAATAAGAAAAATGTCTGTTTATGTCATTTATCTAATCCTTATATCTTAATCAGAAACATCACATACTCTATGTTTCAAGTGCATAGCTATGGTGATTTTTAAAGCCATGCAGATAAAACGTACTGACAAAATGTAGGTATTTTATGATCCGGATACCCAATCAATTACTGATTATCACATTCAGGCCACATATCACATTTCAGTGCTCCAGGAGTATGGGGTCCGGGGTCCTTTACTAAGGGCTGTCCGGTCCCTGTACGACCGAAGCAGGATCTTGGTTCGCATTGCCGGCAGTAAGTCAGACTTGTTCCCGGTGCATGTTGGACTGCGGCAGGGCTGCCCTTTGTCACCGGTTCTGTTCATAATTTTTATGGACAGAATTTCTAGGTGCAGCCAGGGGCCGGAGGGTGTCCGGTTTGGTGACAACACGATTTCGTCTCTGCTCTTTGCAGATGATGTTGTCGTGTTGGCTTCATCAGACCAGGACCTTCAGCACACACTGGGACGGTTTGCAGCCGAGTGTGGAGCAGCTGGGATGAGAATCAGCACCTCCAAATCCGAGGCCATGGTCCTCAGTCGGAAAAGGGTGGCTTGCCCACTTCAGGTTGGTGGAGAGTTCCTGCCGCAAGTGGAGGAGTTTAAGTGTCTTGGGGTTTTGTTCACGAGTGAGGGAAGGGTGGAACGGGAGATTGACAGACGGATCGGTGCAGCTTCTGCAGTAATGCGGTCGATGTACCGGTCTGTCGTGGTGAAGAAAGAGCTGGCTCGGGCATCTGTTCCGGATGTCTCCTGGACGCCTTCCTTGGAAGGTGTTCCGGGTGCGTCCCACTGGGAGGAGACCCCAGGGAAGACCTAGGACACGCTGGAGAGACTATGTCTCCCGGCTGGCCTGGGAACGCCTCGGTGTCCCCCCCGGAAGAGCTGGAAGAAGTGTCTAGGGAGAGGGAAGTCTGGGCATCTCTGCTTAGACTGCTGCCCCCGCGACCCGGCCGCAGATAAGCGGGAGAAGATGATGATGATGATGATGAATCGCTAGATTAGTATAAGACATGTGCCGGTATTCTGTAATGCAGTAAATCGTGGTAATGAATATGCACAGTATTTTTATCGCAGACATTTCAAAATAGGGTGAATAATTGTAGATCCAAATGTAGAAGTTTAGAACGTGTCTTAGCTGCTTTTTCATGCTAGTACACTGCGTGTATGCTGTGTAAAAGAGACATGCGCACTCTGATGTAAACAGTCTCCACGTGGAGGAGAAGCATGGCGTGAGGTGGAACACTGACGATAATTTATGCCCCTTCTAAAAGGGTAAAGTCAAAGGTTTGGAAATATTTTGGGTAGCGGAAAATGCTGAGGGACTGCTGGTGGAAGACGATTTCCCTTTGTGTGAAACATGTGGAGGGAAAGTAGCAGCCAAACACCGGAACACGTCCAACATGTTCGCTCATCTTCCACACAACCATCCAGTGCGATTCAGGAAGATAAATGTCATTTTACTTCTTATTTCTGTGTCGTACACCATATAAAAACATTTTTCCACAGAATTGAATACCGTAATAAAACCTTACGGTATTATGCACTTGCCGGCTCGTGCTGTGGCTGTAGTGCAGCAGATCCAGGACATCACCATCCGACGTCGCACATGCCGAACAATGTGCCGCAGCTTGTCTGAGCTTCAGAGTACCTCAAATTTGTATAATGTTCCTTAGATGAAATCCCCCTGAAAAACAGAAGAACCAGAGGCTCACCATGCAACATCTCAAAACCAAAAGAGCACAGAGGCTCTGCTGAGCTCCAGAGCATGAGTCCTTAAATTAATAATAACGGTTATACCAGAGATCAGAGTAAATTAATAACAGTTATAACAGAGATCAGAGTAAATTAATAATAGCAGTTATACCAGAGATCAGAATGTCAGGCTGATGGACAGGACGCGGAAGCGGAAATAACTCAATCATGGTTTATTCAGTCAGTTCAACAAAAAAACACTCACAGTTGCCGTGGCGAGAAAACAAACAAAGAATATCCGCTCGAGCCGAGTAATCCAAAACGAAACTTAGAGTCCGAAAACGAAAGTAAACTGCAACGGCAAAGAATAATCCGCACATGGACACAGAGTCTGGAAACAGAACCAGCGGGCATGCTGGCGGTCGTGGGAACAGGAGACGACCAGCATGACAATTCAAGAATCGACAGCCTGTGACTCGAGAACGTGAGTTCTCTTTCATCATCTCGTGTTCGAGATCCACCTATGGAAGGAAGGGCATCCGTACCTGACCTCTGCAGAAGCATCCAATTGCACCAAGTCTGGCTTGACAGACAGCGCTACCTCTCCTCAGTTAACACTCGCTTCTCGTGACTTCTGCAATTTTTTCCTCACAGCTTCCTGGTTTTCTGGACTGCACTTTTTTCGTCTTCAGGAGGACATATCGTCTGATCAGCCTCCGCCGGACGTGCCCGTCCTCAGCCAGGTTAGCTTCGCGAGCCGCCCATTCCTTTTTTTTTTTCTCTTCTTCATGGCGCTTTCTAAAGCGGCACCGGCTACTCCGGTGGACAACCTATCGCGGGCCTGCCCGACCGCGTGCGGCGCACTCATCGCTGCATACAGTATCGCACATGCCTCAGATTACAGGGTCTTATGGCTTCGGCTGTCCATGCGTTGCCTCTAGGTCTTCTGAGAATGAGGGCTTTTATGAAGTGGGTTTTGTCCCTGCATCTCAGCCCGCTGCGCAATCTTTGCCGCTATGTCACGGTGACGCGCGCGTGCATGGCCGCGCTGCGCCACTGGAGAGCTGCAGAGTTTTACGCGCATGGGACCCCTCTCGGGGCGATCATGCTGCGGAAAGTGGTAACGACAAATGCCTCCTTAATGGGGTGGGGAGCCACACAGGAGGGCAGATCAGTGAACGGTGTATGGCCGAACTCACTTCATTCAGCCCATATAAATTATTTGGAGCTCCTCACTGTGTTAAAAGCTCTAAGGCATTTTTTGCCTCGCCTGCAGGGACATCATGTGCTGGTGCGCTGCGACAATACGACAGCTGTGGCACATATCAACCGTCAAGGCGGCATGCGCTCCTCCAAGCTTCATGCTCTAGCTCACAGGTTGCTGGTTTGGAGCGCACGGCATTTTCTGTCGTTACGGGCGACTTACGTCCCGGGCATTTTGAACAGGGGTGCAGACCTTCTGTCGAGAGGAAACCCACTCTACGGAGAATGGCGGCTCCACCCTCAGATAGTGAGGTTGCTATGGGAGAGGTTCGGCCAGGCTACCGTCGATCTCTTCTCCTCGCGCGAAAACGCCCACTGTCCTATGTTCTTCTCGCTTCGGGACGAGGACGCACCCCTCGGCGTAGACGCGCTGGCTCACCCATGGCCCAGCGCGCTGCTCTACGCTTTCCCTCCTCTCTGCCTGATAACCCCGACCTTGGCCAGGGTCGCGGTGCAGGGTTTGTCTCTGATCCTCATAGCTCCCAGGTGGCCCAAGGCGCCTTGGCTTGAGGAGATAATTCCTCTTTTATATGCAGAGCCTTGGCCCCTCCCCTTACGCACAGACCTCCTGGCCCAAGCGAACGGGGAAATCTATCATCCTCACCCAGACAGGGTGGCTCTCTGGGCCTGGCCCGTGAGAGGGCGAATTTAAACACTTTGGGGCTTTCCCCACGTGTTATCGCCACGATTCAGAACGCCAGGGCCTCTTCCACACGTTCTCTCTAGTTCTCTCAAGTGGCGTGTGTTTGAGGAGTGGTGCAAGAACAGCATGTGCTCAGTTTCTGACATTCTGGGTTTTTTGCAGGACCTTATCGATCGTGGCAGAACTTTTTCGACGATTAAGGTCTATTTAGCGGCTATCGCTGCGTGTCACGTCGGTTTCGGCGACACTACGGTGGGTCAGCACCCCCTTATCCGTAGATTCATGAAGGGCGCGCGCCGCTCCATCCCGATCACCAAAAGTGTAGTCCCAGATTGGGATCTATCCATGGTGCTGGGGGTGCTGGCCCGACAACCTTTTGAGCCCCTGGGGGATATCTCCCTCAGGCTTCTGTCCTTCAAGACGGCTCTGCTTCTGGCTTTGGCTTCCGCCAAACGTGTCAGTGATTTGCATGCGCTCTCGGTTCATTCCTCGTGCACCAAATTCTCGTTCAATGGAGATAAGGTTTTGCTTAGGCCTAACCCGGCCTTCATGCCTAAATGCTTCCCAGCTTTCTCTGGTGAGGTGATTGAGCTCTCTGCCTTTCATCCTCCCCCTTTTTCCTCTGTGGAGGACCAGAGGCTGAATGCTTTGTGCCCTGTGCGTGCCCTACGGGTTTACATGGACAGGACAAACTCTTTTCGAAAGAGCGACCAGCTCTTCATCTCTTGGGCCCCGCCGAACACGGGGAATCCCATCTCTAAGCAACGTCTCTCTCGCTGGCTGGTAGAAGCCATCTCCTTAGCGTATGAATCAAGGGGCATGCAGCCCCCAGGTGGCCTTAGAGCGCACTCCACTAGAGGCGTGGCTACTTCTTGGGCTCTGTTCAGGGGAGTTCCCTTGCAGGACATTTGTGCCGCTGCGAGCTGGTCCTCTCCGCACACCTTTGTTAGGTACTACCGGCTCGATGTAACCCGAACCCCGGTAGCTCATGCAGTCTTAAGTGTGGGCTCTTCGTAGCCACATGCTACTAGGCCTGCACTCCTTTTCAACCCCGTCTGCCTGGCCTAGTTATGTTAACTATTATGCTTTGTGACGTGCCGTGCACCACCCGTTTGGCCGTCCTCTGGCTTACAGGGCCTCACTATGAGTGTATTGGGCAACCGGGGAGTTGTCTATATCTCCCATAGGTGGATCTCGAACACGAGATGATAAAAGAGAACAATAGGTTACTTTCGTAACCCCGGTTCTCTGAAACATCGAGTGGAGAGATCCACCAAGTTTGCCCCGCTTGCTGCACGAGAAGCGAATATGCTCACTGAGGAGAGGTAGCGCGTGCAGGTGCCTTATGCACTCGGGTAAGGGGCGTTGCCTTACCTGCCATTGGCACGCGCTCCTGTCTGTCAAGCCAGACTTGGTGCAATTGGATGCTTCTGCAGAGGTCAGGTACGGATGCCCTTCCTTCCATAGGTGGATCTCTCCACTCGATGTTTCAGAGAACCGGGGTTACGAAAGTAACCTATTGTTTATATAGTCTAGTCCTTAACAAGCCACAGCTGTCGATGATCCTGGCAGGCAAAGTATAAGGAGGAACCATGACAGCTACTGAGGGGGGCGTGGCAGGTTGAATCTATGACAGCGGCCGAGGGAGGCGTGGCAGGGGAATCTCTGACAGCGGCCGAGGGAGGCGTGGCAGGGGAATCCCTGACACAGAGTAAATTAATAGCAGTTATACCAGAGGTCAGAGTAAATTAATAATAGCAGTTATACCAGAGATCAGAGTAAATTAATAACAGTTGTACCAGAGATCAGAGTAAATTAATAATAACAGTCATACCAGCGGTCAGTGTAAATTAATAACAGTTATACCAGAGGTCAGTGTAAATTATTAGCAGTTATACCAGAAGTCAGAGTAAATTAATAGCAGTTATACCAGAGGTCAGAGTAAATTAATAACAGTTATACCAGAGATCAGAGTAAATTAATAATAGCAGTTATACCAGAGGTCATAGTAAATAGCAGTTATACCAGGGGTCAGAGTTAATTAATAATAGCAGTTATACCAGAGGTATACGGTATACGGTACGTGTACGATTAGACACACAACACAAAGTGCGGCTGCTTAACCGTGTATTTTCAAGATGTGGCCGTAACCTCAATGTGGAAAAGCGACTGATCTGAAGCTGCTGCTTTTCAACTGATACACACTGTGGGGTCAAAGGTATTTGGACACCGGTCTTTTCGAGTCAGATGTGGTTCATTCACTATTTATGCTGAGAACCTGCATGAAGGTGTTACTAAATTTATTAAATGTACCATTTACATGTTACACCTCAACTTGCTCTGACCTCAAATCAGGCTCTAAACTGTAGCAGTTCCTCCTCCACCCACACAGGGAAGACTCCTCCGTGGAAGTTACGTTGAGTTACAGGAAGTCACGCTGGGTTTCTGTAGGTTCTGTAGGTGGACGATTTTATTGCATCTCATGTAAAAATTGCAGTAGCAGTTCTACAGAATTCACGTCTCAATGAGAGAAAAAGTTCAGCTTTAGTAACTCATCCTGCTTTTTTAATCAAAAGATTTCAATAAAAAGAGAATCTCAGCATCTCCAACTAGAAATACAATGTGGATTCTGTTCAGGTTTATACAGCAGGTGATGGAACTCATCATCAGTTTGCATGTTAATGAGCAGGATGAAGCATTTATTCATTAGTTATTTATCCAGTTATCATCTGTTAACCTGTTATTTCAACAAAACCAGATTTTCTCCTGCAAACCAAGTTCAAGAAAATGCTACAAGGAATTGACTCCCATGTCGTGTTTGCTGGACTTTAGAATGTAATACTTTATTTCACTGAGGTGCTTCAGTACCTAAAGGTCTACATTTAAACATATTTATGATTTTATAATAATATTTTTATTTTCATTATATGCAGATTTACACATATATGAAACCTAAAGAGATTAAATGATTAAATTCCCAATAATTAGTTTGATTAAATGTTATACAATCAGCACATCCTCATCAAAGCATGAAACATTCATAAGTCCCACAAAAAAAAAAATAAAAAATAAAAATAAAAATAATAATAATAATAATAATAATAATAATAATAATAATAACTGCAGTAGGTTGTCAGATGTCAGTCTCACACTGCCCTCTAGTGGCCATGTCACGACTTTCTTTTTACTCAATTCTGTACAAATATTATTAATGGTGTTTTGTTGTCTAGTTATATGTGATGTTGATCTTTTACAAAGCAAAATATTTTTCTTAATAATATTAAACTGTCTAAAACTTAAACTGTTTACTGTTTTACATGTATAATTTTTAAGCTGCATTTTTGTGATATAAATAAATGAAACAGAAGTTAAATGAAGCTGATTAAAATGAATGTTATAAATAATGTAGAAATAACGAGTACAGATTTAATTACATTTAAACAATTTATTTTGTCTAAAAGATTTGTATAAAATCCAGTCTTTATGGTGAGAAACTGCATAAAGTTAGTATTAAATGTATTAAAAGTATCATCTACATGCAAGAACTCAATCAAACATATTAGAATCCAATGAAAACTTGATCAAACCTCAAATCAGACTCTGAGCTGTACGAATGCTATTTGTTCTGTTATTGAACTAGAAACAGTGAATGTTGAGATGTTTGGGAACTGATTATTGTCTGTATATATGCAGGTCAGGGGTTTTTCATGCTGGAACACCGTTCATTACAATGAGACGATGATGTAAGATGACGAGCCAAACCACGTAGACGAAGCTGACTGAGGTGAACCCCTCAGACTAACCCAGGAACAGAGAAGGAACTTTCTGACCAGCTGCTGGTTTTGTACAAACAGAACAAACGTGTCTTTTTCTTGAGTGAGACTGCTGAAAGAAATATTTTTAAGGAGACAGAATGTTTTATGTTACAGATTTTTCTAGAACTGTGGAATCGAGTCATTTACCAGTGAATCTTTTAATTCAGACTCAATTGAACGAACACTGTTGCTAACATTACTATCAGATTTATTATTATTATTATTATTATTATTATTATTATTATTGTTATAACTAACACATTATTAGATATTACGTTCATTATAATGAAGTTTTATAGGAAAAATTATAACTAAATGAACAATTTCCTATGTTATAAGTTATAATTATCTCATTCATACAACTGAGCAGTTGAGGGCCCATGATAGCAGCTCCAACAGACATTTAGTTGAATCTTCTGAGGAGAAGTGGGTTCCACACACCAGCCATCAACCAGAAAAGAGGTTCAAGCAGTCTCCAAACTCAGCACCTGTTTCAGCTCTACCAGTAAGAGTGAGAGACAGAAAATCCCAGCCTTCACTGGTTGTATCCCCCAACACACCTGAAGAGAGGTGGAATCAGGATTTTACACCCCAGCCAGTCTGTAGACCATCTGTCATGCCACTTGTTGATGAGAAGATGTTGGGAACGGGCTACAAACTGTTCGTTGACGACTTCTACACAAGTCCAGCACTGTTTAGAGATCTCCTAAAAAAGAACATCTGAGCATGTGGGAAATTTCAGTCCACAAACCCTCAAACCATCACCAACAAGCTTCTGAAAAAAGCTCCTCGAGGCCTCATCACTGGCTGAGAGAAGAGGATGTGCTGTTTGTAGAATGGAAGGTTAAAAGGAAGGTCCAGATGTGCTCCATCATTCACAGAGGCACTGAAGGAAGCATTGTGCTACTTTTATTTTCATGACTTTCTTCTTCTACTGTTTTTCTAATGTTCAAATACCAGTCTTATGCTTATTGTGTGAATGTTATTATTCCCAGTACATTTGGTTATCAGGCTGCTTTTCCTCAAACAGACGGAGGGAGAAAAGGACTACACACAGTCTCAGAATAATGTTTATAGGAATCTCCTTTTTATTGTATTTTCTTCAAAGCTGAAATATAAACTCATTACACATGTGACTTTTAACCCGTCACTATTCTGGATTGTTTCAGGACCGAATTCATGTATTTATATATAAATGTTTTATGACGTACACATTTTTTCATTAAGGAATTTCAGCATCTTTGGATGATGTAATGCCCAAAGTGTGTTCTTTTAAAAGAGATGTAAATTGTGTATGTAGCACACTGTTGTCAGGAACTTTTACCATTGAAAGTCAGGAAGGTCATTTTCAGCTGTAAGGCCCAAAAGTGGGGCTGAAACCAAACATGGTTCAAGAAACCGGGTTTATTTTCATATAAGTAACAGTATTTAATTCAGTAAACTTTAGTTGATTTAAAGGAGAATTCAGTGCTGTTTAGTTCAGTAAAGTCTTCATTTAATCCAAAACTATTCCATTCATTAAGTTCAATTATCCTCAAATTAATATTTTTTACATTCAATAAAAACAAATCATCCAGTTTCATTGATGTTTATTTAGTGAATAATGCATTTAATAAACCGTTGGTTTCACTCAGAATGACGTTTTATTTTTTAATAAGTAAAAATGTTTTTTCTAAAACTCATCTGAAGCATAAAGTTTTACAATAAATACAATAAACAGCATTTTGCCTAAAATACTCACATACAGGTTTTATAATAATCACAATTAAAATGTTTTCCAACTTCTGCCTCCTTTCAGTTGAGGGGAAAAAGAAGCTAAAAATGCACCAGTCGTTTAAAACAAAACCAATATAGAAACATTTCTTCCAGCTCATAAATCCTATAAAACATGCAGCATTAAACATGAACTTCCAGCAGATGAACATCTCATAATACTGTCTGGAAGTGAGAAATGTACAGGTTGTTTTTACTCCATACACATGAACTTACTTTGATCAGAAACACAATCATACTCCAAATCAATTAATCAATAAAGTCAATAAAAGAATCCCAAACTGCTGTGTGTCTTGTCCTCGCTATTAATGACGTCATTAGAGCTCCACTACTTCTAATGACCTGCTGTGACAGTGAGCTCTAATACACATCACACTGCCACCTACTGGTCATTTATGATTCTGCAACATTCAGCACATGCGCAGGAAAGCACAGATGTGACGTCGCAAAATAAGAGCGGGGCTTCACTGTGTGACGTCACAGTAGGACAAGTCTGTATAAGTCAGAACAGTCAGTATTTCTCATTTCTCTGATCAGTTACTGTGAGTAACAAGACATAAAGTTAAGAATGGAAGTGGAAGAGATTTTTTAAAGCATAAGAGAAAAGAAATCTAAACAGGCTGCTGAAAAGAAGGAGGCACTGAAACACATAGAGAAAGTAGCAGCAGATTTGGATTTATTTCTTAATCTGATAAAGGAGAAGAAAACTCCAGAGACAGAAGAGAAAGACATTCTGGTACAGATGGTACAAGAGCTGGAGGCTACTTTGGCCTCTGAGCAAAAGGACCGGAAACAGGAGATAAATGAGAGAAACGCCACATACCTCCAGAACATCACTAAGCTTCTGTCTTCACTGAAAATCCATGAGGAACAAGAGAAAATTGTAGAAAGTGAGAGAGAAAGCTGGGCAAGAGAACAAAAACAACTGCAGGAACGTGTTGCTCAGCTGGAGGCCACTTTGGAATCTAAACAAAATAAATTTGAGAAAGAAAAAGAGAAGGCCAAACTAGATATGAAGGGGATGATCACCTCACAGCTCCAAACCACTAGGGATCTCCAGAATTCCCTGATTTACTGTGAAGAAGAGAAGAAGATTGCAAAGCATGAGAGAAATAATTTAATGAGAGACCGAGAGCGACTGGAGGAACATGTTGCTCAGCTGAAGGAAACTTTAAAATTTGAGCAATATAAATTCAGGCAAGAAAAAAAGAAGGCCAAATTAGACATTGAGGAGATGATCACCTCACAGCTCCAAACCACCAGGGATCTCCAGGATTCCCTGATTCACTGTGAAGAAGAGAAGAAGACTGCAAAGGATGAGAGAGATCATTTGATGAGAGACAGAGAGCGACTGGAGGAACGTGTTGCTCTGCTGGAGGAAACTTTGGAATCTGAGAGAAATAAATGGAAGGAAAAACTAAAGGCCAAACGACAGATTAATCACTTAATACACAACTTCCTGAATAATTCATTAAGAACAGGAAATGGCAGCAGTGGAGAACAAAATATCTGCAAAGCTCTGGGCAGGTTTAGATTCAGCATGTGAGCACATGTTATACATATAATAAAGTACAAAAATAGATCTATCTTTATTGTAATAGTTAATACAAATTACATGTTTAAATATAGTGTGTGTTTTGTTTCTGTTATTAAAGTGTTGAACATCATTTAAATTCAACTAAGAATTAAAATCCACATGATCAAATGTTGGGAAAATGTGACAAAAGTAAAGGATATTAAAATAAAGGTTCTGTTTAACTACAGTCCAAATCCATCCTCAAAGCTCCTGTTCTTACTCCGGAATTTCATGGAACCACCCAAGGTGTTGATGAGAAACCGTCCCAAGCTGCACAGAGTGGCCTCCAAGAAGAGAACACTATCCAGAGGCAGACCTGGATGAAGTGGGAAGATCCACAGAGGGGAGAGGAGCAGGAACAGTGGTCACTGGAACTTCAGGAGCGAGAGAGAGAGAGAGAGAGAGAGAGAGAGAGAGAGAGAGAGAGAGAGAGAGAGAGAGAGAGAGAGAGAGAGAGAGAGAGAGAGAGAGAGAGAGAGAGAGAGAGAGAGAGAGAGAGAGAGGTGACAGGAAGTTGATGAAAATTATGAAGGTTAATATCACTGTGCAGTTTGGACTCCGGCAAGACTCACTATGGCAGCATAACTAAAAGGGAGAAGCAGAAGGTAACACAGACATGAGGGATCTCTGGGATAAGAAACGACTCACCATAAACCGTCAATAAACCTGAGTGAACGTGTGAATGTGAGGGGACGACAGCATACAAATATCCCAGTTCACCAAACACTCTATATCCATGCTCCCTCCAGATCTGCTCCTTTACCTGAGAAAAATCTACTGATCAAAGACTCGACTGAATAAATGTGTTTTCAACCTCGACTTAAACACTGAGACTGTGTCTGAGTCCTGAACACTGATTGGAAGGCTGTTCCATAACTGTGGGGCTTTATAAGAGAAAGATCTGCCCCCTGCTGTAGTCTTCATTATTTGAGGAACCAACAGATAACCTGCACCTTTTGATCTAAGTAGGCGTGGAGGATCATACTGGTACAGAAGTTCACACAGATACTGTGGTGTGAGACCGTTAAGTGCTTTATACGTCAGTAGTAGTATTTTATAATCAGTGTGAGATGTAATTGAGAGCAGTGTAGATGATAAAAACAGGGGTGATGTGGTCATATTTCCTAGATCTAGTGAGGACTCTTGCTGCTGGATTCTGAACTAACTAAAGCTTATTTCTGCACTTACTCACACACCCAGACAGTAAAGCGTTACAGTAATCTAATCTAGATGTTACCAAAGCATCAACTACCGTAATTTCTGGACTATAAAGCGCACCCATGTATAAGCCACACCCACTGAATTTTAAAAAAAGATATATTTTTAACATAAATAAGCCGCACCTGTCTATAAGCCTACACTGAAACTAAACAACTTAACACAGGCTTTAACGAAAGACAGTGCCTGTAACACGGCTTGTAACAAAACAGGAGCCTACCAGTAAAGTCAATGGTCCTCCTGTGAACTGAACCCAGTGAAGTCATCTCCTTCAGGGTCGGAGTTGAACAGCCTCAGAATTGCTTCATCTGATGTTCTCTCAGAATCGTTTTCATTGTCGCTCTGTTCATGTTCATCTGAAGGCAAATTCCCCGCTGAGCTCGTGCTGCCCTCTTCAACACACAGTAGTGCAGACTTTAGAAACCCGTTGATTATAGTGGATTTTTTGACCGTGCTCCACGCTGTCAGGATCCACTTGCAGACTCGTCCATAAGTTGCTCTTCTCATTCGGCCCGTTTTAGTGAAGGATTTCTCCCCCCTTGTCATCCAAACCTCCCACTGAATACTTTGTTATGCCCCCGGGAATCACAGCTGGAATGGAGTTTGTCCTCTTGATGTCTTCTTTCACAGAATCTGTTACGTGAGCCCTCATGCTGTCCAGAACGAGCGATGCCTTGTTCGTGTGAAAAAATCCTCCTCTTGCCGTATCACTGCGTCAGCTGTTCTTTCATTAGTCTTTCCGTTATCCATCCTTTCTTGTTTACTTTGACAGCAATTTCTTCCAGGAGTTTTTCTTTTAGCATCGTAATCCATTTAAAGAGGACCATCGGTGAAAGTTTTTCTCCCGACGCCGTACAGCTCAGTACGCAGGTAAAGTGTGTTTTTTCGTGGCCAGTTGATTTTAGCACGATGAATGATTCACCTTTTCTGTTCACAGTCTGAGTTAAGCGGCAGATCAAATGTCAGCGGAACCTCATCCATATGAATGATGCCGTGCGGGACGATGGAATGCTCCGCTATCTTTGCACGAGTGAATTTTTGAAACTTTTTCCTCGTAGTCGGGAGGGAGCTGCTGACACAGAGTCGTCCGTGACCTTATGGACAGGTCTTTACGTCTCATTAATAAACTCCACGATGGTCCACCTCCAAAATCCTCAAGCTTCATTGCGGTGGCGATAATTTTCACTTTCAGTCGGATCTGCACAGTTAAAACACCTCGGCCGTCCGCTCTCTGTGCGTCCGAAAAATACAGTACTAAATATAGGTATTGTTGTGTGTGTGTGTGTGTGTGTGTGTGTGTGTGTGTGTGTGTGTGTGTGTGTGTGTGTGTGTGTGTGTAGATCTGGACGTCACTCACAGATGCTGAAGAAGCTTTGACTGAATATTAAACTTGTGCTGGTTTCTCCTCCACAGCTGGAACTTGAGCTGCAGCTGGTTTCTCCTCCACAGCTGGAACTTGAGCTGGATGTGGGTGGACTCTGGATGTGGTGGTTCCTCTCAGTCTCGCAGTTCTTACGAGATTAAAGTGTTGATGGAGCTGTAACACAACAGAGACACTGCTCTTACACACTGCTGTTAGTCTTTATGCCGACACCAGCAAAATTACCCCCTGATGCTGACTGAAATCCCCTCATATGACCAAACCCACACTTTATATTAATAGATTACACTTTATGGTCGTTAAAAAAAAGTTTGCCGTCCATAACTTTTTGTCTCCGTCTTGTAACCGACAACCTTCAGGAGAGACGTCGTGTCCACACACAATTCATATGTAACAGATCTAATACAGGACTTTAGTAAATAAACGTTTGGACCCCCCTGGTCTAAAGGGTCTACTATATTCTACTACTACTTACACACTCAGCAGCTACCTGATGTTCAATAGTAGAAAAATGTTTAATAGAGCGACTGTACGACTGCTGGAACAGTGAGTTTCCAAACTTTATGGGTTTTTATTCTGCAATAACTAATGGAATGGATAATAATGGATAATGAAATTGGTTGTTAGTGAATGCTGTTATTCATCATGTGAAAATGGTGCAGTTTAATGAAGTGTTATTGTGTAAACTGTTTGTTTGTAACTTCGGGAGTCGCACTGGACATCGTGATGATTTAATTAAAACGCTGAGAACAAACACTAAATCTAAAAGCAGCAAATAACAGCATTTATACACCAACGCATATTTTTCCTTTCTTTTTCATTAAGTCTGTTATTTTGCTGTGTTTCTCTATTTCATTCTCTCATCTGTTTTCAAACGTGATTTACTGCCACTTTACTACCTTCAAATGCTTGTTTTCAATGTTTGTATTTTTAATTTATGCAAAGATAATTTCATTACTCTACAGAATATATTTATATTTATTTATAACTCACTAAATGTAGAATATTTAACCTGCGGATGAAACCTATTGAAGCTAAGATTAGTTAGCCGGCTAGTTAGCCTAGCTCATGGATCTCAAAGTGTGAGACTCGGTGTTGCAAAGAGAATAAACCCCATAAAGACTAGAAAGTCACCGTTACAGGGGTCTTACAGTCGCTCCATCCCGGCAGAGGGTCTTCATCCTCCACCTGGAACGCGGAGTTTCTCCCGGAGCTCATTACTGATGATTCAGAGTAGTGATGAGTCGGTTATGAACGATTCCTTGATTCTGAACGAGTCTTTAATGTGACTCAGAAGAACGATTCGTCTCTAAGAGTGATTCTTTATTTTCTAATTTCATTTTCATTAATGAGATTCAAAGAACCGAGTCACTAAAATGATCCGATCTTCCCATCACTTTTACAGCAAAGGCGTGTTGATACTAGAAGCTCCGCCTCTCTGGTTGCGTCCGCATCCCTGATTGGTGCAGCAAAATCTCTTTTTCTGGTGACCGACATCAAGACTGCTTGTGGATCATTTTCCGAAATATTTAATAAAAACACACTTTATATACAAAAAACAAGTAAGTTTCTATTACTGATTTTACTTTATTTATGCTGATTATTTCCCTGTAATATAACATTCCCAATGTATTATCTATACTGTAGAATTGTCTGTCATGTGATTTGATCACATTTGATCCATGTAAATCTCTGTAAACAAAATCAACATGTGATAAACTGCACAGGAAAATCTAGTGTTCTATCTAAATCTTTTCCTTTCTTTTCCACAGAAATGCTTTAAATGCTTTATGTATTAAAAACCAGCTTCTGCCTTCAGTGTGTAAGAGAGTAAAAGCACATTATTACTGCATGATACAATTCTGTCAAATCAATTTGATCTCAGCATAAATCACCAATGTAAACATTCTAATCAACCTACATGTGTCAGGTAGGTACATGTGTGATAACAGTCAGGAGTTTGAGTCTGGAAAAACTGTGTGCTTGTGTGTCAGTTGTCAAATCTCCTCTCCCAGGAAATCAAACCCAGACCATCCTGAGAGCAAAGAGATCTGCATCAGAACATGCCCCCACCCAGTGCTGCTAAAAAGCCTCGACTTGATGCTGCAGCTCACAAACACACAAAACAATCCCTCATCGCTAGTGCATTAAAAACACTGCAGCATTCCTGTGATGATGTTTTATCTCCAAACTGGATTGATGCACTACTTAAAGGGAAATGTGAACTTCCTTCTCTGACAGATCAAGAAAAATCTCTCATTTCCAAGTTTAGTGTAAACGAGGTCAGTGATTATCTTCTGTTTTATTTAGTGTGCATTCAATTCACACGCATGCATTTTATTTAGTGTACATGCAATTCTTTATCTGTGGATTTGAGTTTTCTCTTTTTCAATAGTCAATCCATAATTCACTGTTCCTGATGTTCTGAAATTGAACAGTAGATTTGATTTGTCATGTAAAAACTTTACTCCAGGTTTTGGTTTATGCAAATTCTAGTAGTTTTTCTAAACCTAATCTACAGTCAAGTCTTAACTCCCTAATATTTATTTTTCATGCATGACTTGAATACATGTTTGATTTAGTTGGATGTTGGTTGATCTTTTTCTTCCGTCTCTTTTAGTCGTTAGCAGAGACGTTTCTGAAAGCGGTTTTGGAGAATATCAAGGTG
This sequence comes from Silurus aristotelis, assembly GCF_946808225.1. NCBI lineage: Eukaryota > Metazoa > Chordata > Actinopteri > Siluriformes > Siluridae > Silurus > Silurus aristotelis. The sequence continues at coordinate 2,922,717 of NC_139588.1, read as the reverse complement.
GAGAAAGAGTCTATGGGACATGAACTCCTGCAGTCTCTCTGTAGGGTTTATGTGGGATTGTGTTAAAAAAGAGGAGACTCTCATAAAGCACATGCTCTCGCCTACAGATTTCTTAAAGAAGGTGAGATTATATTGACATGTCATTATATATTTACTAAAAATGATCCGGACAGTGATATAAAGAAGGCAATTGTGTTCTGTTTTTGGTTTTGTATTTCTTCCTATACAGTGTATTTTAAATCTGTGGTATCGTTTTGTTTCCTTTGCAGACTCTTCTGAAGCCCCAAAACTGATAATGGTCATGGTGACAGCATGGCCAAGTGTTTTTTCCCATAACAGCCCTTTATGCAGAGCCGTTCACATCGTGTGCAAAATGAAGGCATACGGAAAGATTTATTACTTGCTCAGCAAATATCTGCACTGGGATACGGTAAGTAGCTGATTCTCATCACAACAGTCATCAGAACAGTCATTAAACATCATTTTTCAACTGGATTTTTCATGTGTTTTACTGCAATCTTAATCTACTTTTCATTTCCAATGTCCATGTGATCTATGGAGCAAATTCATTATAAATTCATATTGAATTAAATTAATAAGTATTTAATTTCTTACTTCAAAATTCATGCTAAAAGTGTTACAGGACACTTTCTTTTTTTATTAATAAAATCTTATCTTTATAAATAAGAATGCCTTAAACTGCACTTAACTCCAGCGTTAATGATGCTGTTTATGACAAAAATGATCAGATCAGTGCAATAAATATGCAAGCAAATAAATCTGTTTCATAATATACTAATAAAGGAAGTGATATAGAACCATGTGACACTGTGCTCACTACTGAATAAACAAACTAACTTTGTGCCTCAAATAACACACTCATGTAGTATTCTAGATCATTATTTACCCCTGCTACTGTCTGATACATAAACCCTTCAGTAACGCTGTGTGCTATTTTGCATGTGTATTTAAAATCTTGGGGTCATTTGGAGGTCATTTTCTAGGACTCCTCCTTACATAAGAGTAATAAATGGAGGTTATAAAAAGAGCAGAATGCACAGTTAGAGCTCTACCTCAGTATTTCAAGCATCTGCACTTGTGATTGCTTGTGACCTTACAGTTATGATCATATTATTGTAAACATTGTTTCATTGATCTGGGTTTTAAATAAATTATGTATTTTTTGCTAGGAGCCTCCTGGAGACCCCTACAGAGCCATCACCAGCACACTGAAGGCTCATCTGAAAGACAAAAGTCTGACATTCCAGAAGAGCAGTTGGTATGGTGATGATCTCCGTCCTGCTGCCTGGGACTACGTCTTCAGCCTGGACCTTCTCTGTGCACAACTGGGCTGGATTTGGACCGACTCCCATGTTATACGGTACTGAATGTGATACTGTTTCAACATGTTTCATTCTCATCTTTTTAGATTTTTAAACATTAGTTAAATTGCAAACCGGCAAATGTGAGACTCATAAGAGACAATGTGTGTGTGTGTGTGTGTGTCCCAGTGTGTGTGTCCCAAATACTGCAAACTTTCCATTTTTGTTGCATAAATGTACAATTGATGGTATTCTATTACTGCCACAAAAACACCTAATATGTCCAATTTTTTATTTATCAGAAAAAGTGTGTGGCTCATCTTGAATACTTTGCTGAAACAAACACAAACAGAGGAAACAAACTTCAGAAACGTCTCTGTAGCAGCAATTTTTAGGCTACTTGGTAAGTTTCCTGTGAATCCTGTTTTAAAGCATTATCTTACATTATTTCTGGATTCTTCTGTTTTTCACTCATGTTTTTTATCTCAATCAGGGCGACTTGGCCAAAATGGTCTTAAGGAGAACGTGGCAGCATCAGTGGAGGATCTGGTGAAAAGCATCACTGAGTTCAGGGGACAAAAAGGTATCACTAAAGGATCAATTAAACAAGTCCTTTATCAACCTTTATCTTTATTCTCTGATTTTTAGTTCTCTATCAACAGGAAAGTGCTTCAGCAAGTCCTAATTTTATGATGGATTTTGTGTGCAGATTTGCCGTGGGAGGTGCAGCTCGCAGTGGTTTATGCCACTCATGATCTGGCACCCAGCAGCCCCAAAGTCCCTCTGAACGCTTTAGAATCGTGGAAGAAAGACCTCACAAAGCCGTTCCTCCAGCCGTCCCCAAGTGCCTGAAGCAGATCAGCTTTCTCTGTTCTCACCTAAAGTCAAGAAAAATTATTACATTAAATAATGTTTAATAGATTTTACATTTTTTTTCTTTTTGTACATAAATAAATAACACATAATAGATCTGCACAGTGTTATTGATTGTCTCTTTACAGTTTCGGGTCGTGCGTTTCACACCCAATCATCTGCCTTCAGTCCCAATCATCCTCTTAAGAACATCAATATGATGCCACAGCTGTAGACACCATCATTATTATACAGCATATAATACATGCAGTATAACAGAGCACATACAGATTCTTGTGCATTTTCCCTGCATTACAGTTTTCCTGGTGTTTTGAAATTATGTCAAATTGTGTGTTTTTGTACAGATTCTACAAAGAAAATGCAAAAGTATAAATGGCTCATGAAAAAACTTAACTGTTGTGATCTGTTTGGGTTGACCTTTATATAATGTCCTTTATACTGATAAAACCTTCAAAATTATCGTGTTAATAACACGTTAACCCAAATTCATTTTAACAGCACTAATATTATTAATGCACAATTAATGCAGCACACATTTCTTCATTTTTTATTAAAAATTAAAAACCTTTAACGCAATACATTTATTCACAACGTCCTTTCCTTTACTCAGATAGTTATATTTTTATCATGCCCCAACAAACACTTAAATTTTGGAGAGGTTTTCCATACGAACTACGATTCCCGTGGGGTCTTTTCTGATCAGGGAAGAATCACACAGCACACAGAATGATGCATATGTTCTTATTTAGTTTAATGCAGATAACAGACAAGTATATGTACACACACTGGAAAAAACCTGACCAAAAAACTGTTCCTGATTGGGTAAGAAGACATATTAATCAGAGACATGTGAACCCACACAAAGACATTCCATGTACCTTACATACTCACATCGTAAACATCCTATAGACACTGAACAGACAACATAAGAATGTGTTTAGAGAACCAGTATGAGGCTCATCTTAATACTAACAGATATGAACAAATGTAAAAAAAAAAATCACTAAACATTTGTTTTATTGATGCGTTAAGTCTCAAATCAAGGACCAGAATCCGCCAATTAAAACCAAGATAATTAACATAAAGGGAAAGCTTCTATTGTGAGTAACATGATTTATAAATACTTTACAGGAGGAGCAAAACCTTTTTTTTATTTAACGCATTACGAGCAATAACTTGCATTGTGAACATCGAGCATCGCGCTAACAACATGCAAACGGCTCGCGCTCAACTACTCAGCTTTCCTTTTCCCAAAAGTCTTGGGGATCATCAAGATGTTTTCTGGCAAAAAGTGAGACGAGCCTTTACGGTCATTTTACTTAGCAGTTTTCGTCTTGGAAAAAACATTTTTGCCAGGTCTGTTTCTCATGGTGGAATCATGAACACTGACCTTAACTGAGGCATGTGAGGCCTGCAGTTCTTTGGATGTTGTTGTGGGGTCTTTTGTGACCTCTTGGATGAGTGGTCTCTGTGCTCTTGGGGTAATTTTGGTCAGCTGGCCACTCTTGGGAAGGTTCTCCACTGTTCCATGTTTTTGCCATGTGTGAATAATTTCTCTCACTGTGGTTCGCTGGAGTCCCAAAGCTTTAGAAATGACTTTATAACCTTTTCCAGAATGATAAATCTCAATTACTTTCTCATTTGTTTCTGAATTTATTTGGATCTCAGCATGATGTCTCGCTTTTGAGGAGCTTTTGGTCGACTTCACTTTGTCAGGCAGGTCCTATTTAAGAGATTTCTTGATTGCTAACAGGTGTGGCAGTAATCAGGCCTGGGTGTGGTGAGAGAAATTAAAGTATTTCACACAGGGCCATGTTGTTTTGGGTTTTGTTTTCCCTCAATAAAAAAAATAAATAAAAAAAAATAAAAATAAAAATAAAAAAAATAAAAAAAATAATTAAAATTGCATGTTGTGTTCACCACTAATATATATATGATATGAGAATGAGGAGAAACTAATTATGGAGTTACCAACAGGCCAACAGCAACACTGAAGGAACTACAGGAATTTCTGGCAGGTGCTGCTCACACCTTACATGTGACTACTGTATACTGTATTCTGTACAAGTCTGGGCTGTGGGGTAGGGGGCAAGAAGGAAGCCATTTTTACAAAGAACAATATGCAAGACTGTCTGTCTTCTTTTTCCTCTTCTTCTTCTTTCAGCTGCTTCTATTAGTGGTCACCACAGTGGATCATCTTTCAAACCAACCACCTGCATGTCTTCTAGCCTTTCTTTTTTCCTCCTTAGCCTTCTCCAATATAAAATACTCCAAGGTCACCCGCAAGGACCACATGAGCCGCCTGCGAGCCTTTTCTAAAAATAGCTGTTTCCTACTTTGTTAAATCATTGTTGATAATTATTGTGAGAAATCATTTAGATCATCAGTGTCTTCACATATATCAGGGGTGTTAAACTCAGGCCCGCGGGACAAATCCAACCCGACGTACAATTACATACGCAAGATGATTTTATAAAGATCTATTATTATTATTATGAATGGCCTGGCGATATGTAGCTCTAAAAACACAAACTACAGATCCCATAATGCAGCGCTTCAGCTGTCTTACCGAACGCTAGACCACCTGGGAACATTCCAGCGTCAATCAAGTGGAGCTTCTGTTGATGTATTTAACCCTATTGTAAAGTTATTGTGAAACAGCGCCTCACAGTGGCGAAGAGAAAAGTTGATTCTGAAAACAGAGCCTTTCAAAACCGATGTGATTCTGAGTAGATGTTTACTGACACTGGCGGTATATACTGTGGATAACGAGTATTTTGTGCTCAACAAGACATGCACAACATTAAATAAAAATTTGATCACAGTGTTCTAGTTTTGTACTTATTTGTTTGGTATTGATATTTGTTATTTATTTCTTCTTCTTCTTCCTTCGGCTGCTCCCATTAGGGGGCGCCACAGCGGATCATCCGTCTCCATCCCCCCTGTCCTCTACATCTGCCTCTTTCATACCAACTACCTGCATGTTTTCCTTCACAACATCCATAAACCTCCTCCTTGGCCTTCCTCTTTTCCTCCTTGCTGGTGTCTCCATCCTCAGCATTCTCCTACTGATATACCCCATGTCCCTCCTCTGTACATGTCCAAACCATCTTAATCTCGCCTCCCCCTTACCTTGTCTCACACTACACTCTTCCTCTTTCAGTTTTCACCATCTTATTCTTCTTTCAGTCTTCACTCTCCTCCTCCTCTTCTTCTTCAACTCCAAAACCATCCTACAGACCACCATCCGATGCTGTCTAGCTACACTGTCCCCTGCCAACACCTTACAGTCTCCAATCTCCTTCAGGTTACATCTCCTCCATAGAACAAAGTCCACCTGTGTGCACCTTCCTTCACTCTTATACATCACCCTATGATCCTCCTTCTTCTTAAAATACGTGTTCACCACTGCCATTTCCATCCTTTTAGCAAAATCCACCACCATCTGCCCTTCCACATTCCTCTCCTTAAAGCCATGTTTTATGCTGGATGTCCTTCATAACACAATCCTCCACATTTATCCGGACTTGAGACCAACACTAAGAGTGACCTGACTTGTGCAACACTAATGACTGTGTTCTTCATTAAACACTGTAAACCCTTTATTTCAGCTGATTTCTAACAGTAACAGCGTTAATCAGCAGCACGTTCACAAACACACACACACACACACACACACACACACACACACACACACACACACACACACACACACACACACACACTACACTTCCACTCTGTAAGTCTATAATGTATTTAAATACTAAAGTTATAATATTTCTGTGTGATTTATCAGAAGTATTTAGTGTGTGATTTTAGACATTAAGGAATCTCACTGACTCAAAATATCAAAAAAAATAAAAAAAGATAATATTAATTATAAATAAGTGTTATTTATAACTGAATAATGCATAATTCTCCTTATTGTTCCTAATATTATGCTAAATGATGGTATCACTAGATGATATTGTGTGTTTGTGAAGATCGATGATCTCTGATCATGTAAAGGTTTTATATGAGAGATTGAAAATCAGGAAGCTCTTGAAGCTGGAATCAAATTTAGAAACACTGAAGTCCATCTCACCATGTCCTCAAAGGACACAGGAGAATTTCTTAAAAACACCAATCACCTGCATGTACATGTGATCTGGGAGGTAGAACTCCTTCCACTCCTCTAATATCTCAGGTTCATTTCTGTATGATGTTTCTGCCAAGGATCCGACCGTGAAACTGTGCTCCTCCATCTGTTTTAGATGAAGCTTTGACCCGCTGTGTTTTGCAGCAACACAGAGTGAATCACAACCAAACATCACAGAAGAGCTTCTTCATTCTTCTAAACGTCAGGCTCATCAGCAGGTTTATAAACTCTTAGCATTTGTGGGATCAGGGAGAAGAAAGTCCTTCACAATGTCTTCCTCTTTACTGCAGGAGCACAGAGGAGAACATCATTATATTATAATATTATATTATTATTATTATTATTATTATTATTATTATTATTATTATTATTATTATTTTTAATAATACTATATTGATGTGGATGATGATTATTATTATTGTTATTATTAATATCATTATTGTTATTGTTATTATTATTATTATTATGAATAGTATTATAATTATTATTATTATTATTGTCATGGTTGTTGTTGTTGTTGTTGTTAAAGTTTTATATCTGGAGATTAGGGACCTGCTCACCTCACGTCTGTTGACATTCTGGTAATCGGATAAAACAGAACTAAAAACCCAAAACAGAAGAATAAAACACGGAGCTCTGTCAACAAGATCTCACCATGGCAACGGAGTGACGTTACCGCGCATGCGCACAACCAGCCTGAGAGTTTATAACTGCTTTTTATATCAGAATTCTTGTGAGTATCGTAATGGATTCTTATTCCAAAGAGTAAATATGAAAATACCTTGTCGTCAGGAAAATGACACAAAGCTGTTTAGCATAAAAACTTAAAGAAGTCACGTGTTCTGTAAGAATCACATCACGTGGTTTTCTATGGTGCTTTTCCACAAAGTGCCGCAAATCCGCGAAAAAAATTACAGAACTGTGACCTTAGTTTTTTCACTGCCGGAAACAGGCTTCCATACATATCTGATATTCCGAGAGGAGAGAGAGAGAAAGAGAGAGGGGGAGAGAGGGGTAGAGAGAGAGAGAGAGAGAGAGAGAGAGAGAGAGAGAGAGAGAGAGAGAGAGAGAGAGAGAGAGAAGAGACTTTAAGCAATAACATTCCATGACTTTACCATGATACAAAGTCGTGATGAACTTCATCAACATACCTGGTGGATTTACACCCGTCTCTAAAATTCTGATTCGTTATCCGCATATCAGATTTGGCACATGTTTTAAACTGGATGTTCTTTATAACACAACCCTCCACATTTATCAAGGCTGGAGACCTGGTCAGTGATGTGAGTGTGATGGTCAGTGATGTGAGTGTGATGGTCAGTGATGAGAGTGTGATGGTCAGTGAAGAGTGTGTAATGGTCAGTGATGTGAGTGTGATGGTCAGTGATGTGAGTGTGATGGACAGTGATGTGAGTGTGATGATCAGTGATGTGAATGTGATGGTCAGTAATGAGTGTAATGATCAGTGATTAGTGTAATGGTCGGTGATGTGAGTGTGATGGTCAGTGTTGTGAGTGTGATGATCAGTGATGTGAGTGTGATGGTCAGTGATGAGTGTAATGATTGGTGATGAGTGTAATGGTCAGTGATGAGTGTGATGGTCAGTGATGTGAGTGTGATGGTCACTGATGAGTGTGATGGTCAGTGATGTGAGTGTAATGGTCAGTGATGTGAGTGTAATGGTCAGTGATGTGAGTGTGATGGACAGTGATGAGTGTGATGGACAGTGATGAGTGTGATGGTCAGTGATGTGAGTGTGATAATTAGTGATGTGAATGTGATGGTCAGTAATGAGTGTAATGATCAGTGATTAGTGTGATGGTCAGTGATGTGAGTGTGATGGTCAGTGTTGTGAGTGTGATGGTCAGTGATGTGAGTGTGATGGTCAGTGTTGTGAGTGTGATGATCAGTGATTTGAGTGTGATGGTCAGTGATGAGTGTAATGATCAGTGATGAGTGTAATGGTCAGTGATGAGTGTGATGGTCAGTGATGGAAGTGTGATGGTCACTGATGAGTGTGATGGTCACTGATGTGAGTGTAATGGTCAGTGATGTGAATGTGATGGTCAGTGATGAGTTTGATGATCAGTGATGTGATTGTGATGGTCAGTGATGTGAATGTGATGATCAGTGATGATCAGTGTTGAGTGTGGTGATCAGTGATGTGATGGTCAGTGATGTGAATGTGATGGTCAGTGATGAAATCCGCAATGGATTTCAAGTCCATCGCCTTAACCACTCGGCCACGACTACTACACAGTTAGTTGTCACCCCATACTTAAACTGGAATCCCTATTAACACAAGAAAACACAAATGAACAATATCTGTATAATTAATACGAAATGTGAACAGAAAACGAATCGTAGTCGGCAGGATTCGAACCTGCGCGGGGAGACCCCAATGAATTTCTAGTCCATCACCTTAACCACTCGGCCACGACTACTACACAAGTCTCTATCATCCCCTACTTAAACTGGAAGCCCTATTAACACAACAACCTGTAAACTAACTGGAATCGGGGTAATTAATAGGAAATGTAAACAGAAAGCAAATCGTAGTCAGCAGGATTCGAACCTGTGCGGGGAAACCACAAAGGATTTCTAGACCATCGCCTCAACCACTCAACCACGACTACAACAGAAGTCTTGACTACCCCCCTACTTAAACTGGAAGCCCTATGAAACACAACATACTGTAAACTAACTTTATCGGGTAATTACTAGGAAATGTAAACAGAAAGTGAATCGTAGTCGGCAGGATTCGAACCTGCGCGGGGAGACTCCAATGGATTTCAAGTCCATCGCCTTAACCACTCGGCCACGACTACTACACAGTCAGCTGTCACCCCTACTTAAACTGGAATCACTAGTAACGCAAGAAAACGCAAATGAACACTATCTGTATAATTAACAGGAAATGTAAACAAAAATCAAATCGTATTCGGCAGTAATCGAACCTGCTTGAGGAGACCCCAATAGATTCCTAAGCCATCGCCTTAACCACTCAGCCACGACTACTACACAAACCTTTACCATCCCCTACTTAAACTGAAAGCCCTATTAACACAACACCCTGTAAAAGAATTGGCATAATTAATAGGAAATGTAAACAGGAAGCGAATCGTAGTCAGCAAGATTTGAACCTGCGCAGGGAGACCCCAATGGATTTCAAGTCAATCACCTTAACCACTCAGCCACGACTACTACAAAATTTTCTATCATCCCCTACTTAAACTGGAAGCCCTATTAACACAACAACCTGTAAACTAACTGGATCAGGGTACTTAATAGGAAATGTAAACAGAAAGTCAATCGCAGTCGGCAGAATTCCAAACTGCGCGGGGAGACCCTAATAAACTTCTAGGCCATCGCCTGAACCACTCGGCCACAACTACTACACAATGCTCTATCATCCCCTACTTATACTGGTAGCCCTAACAACACAAGAAAACGAAATTGAACCATATCTGTATAATTAAGTGGAAATCTCAGTTGTCAGGATTCGACCTTACGGGGGGAGACCACAATGGATTTCAAGTCCATCACCTTTACCATTTGGCCACGCCTACGAAACAGATAGCAGTCACCCCTACTTAAACTGCTATCACTATTAACACAAGAAAACGCAAATGAACAATATCTGTATAATTAACACGAAATGTGAACAGAAAATGAATCGTAGACGGCAGGATTCGAACCTGCACGGGGAGACCCCAATGGATTTCTAGTCCACCGCCTTAACCACTCGGCCACAACTACTACACAATTTTCTATCATCCCCTACTTATACTGGAAGCCCTATTAACACAAGAAAACTAAATTTAACCATATCTGTTTAATTAACTGGAAATGTAAACATTAAACAAATCTCAGTTGGCAGGATTCGAACCTGCGCTGGGAGACCCCAATGGATTTCAAGGCCATCACCATTACCATTTGGCCACAACTACACTGTTAGCTGTCACCCACTACTTAACCTGGAACCCCTATTAACACAAGAAAACACAAATGAACAATATCTGTATAATTAACAGAAAGGGAATCGTATTTGGCAGTAATCGAACCTGCTCGAGGAGACCCCAATAGATTCCTAGTCCATCACCTTAACCACTCGGCCACGACTACTACACAAATTGCTATCATCCCCTGCTTAAACTGGACACCCTATTTACACAAGACAACGAAATTGAATCATATCTGTATAATAAACTGGAAATGTAAACATTAAACAAACACAACACCCTGTAAACTAACTTTATCGGGGTAATTAATAGGAAATGTGAACAGGAAGCAAATCGTAGTCGGCAGGATTCGAACCTGCGTGGGAAGACCACAATGGATTTCAAGTCAACCCCTCTGTCCCTGATGGTAGAAGAGTGAAAAGTGTGTGTGGTTGTCCACAATGCTGTTTGCTTTGCGGATGCAGCGTGTGGTGTAAATGTCCATGATAGAGGGGAGAGAGACTCCAATGATCTTTTCAGCGGTCCTCACTATCCTTAGTGGGGTCTTGCGCTCCGAGACTGTGCAGTTCCCAAACCAGGCAACTGATGCAGCTGCTCAGGATGCTCTCAATGGTCCCTCTGTAGAACGTGGTCAGGATGGGGGGAGATGGAGGAGCTTTCCTCAGTGCTCTCAGGAAGTAGAGATGGTGCTGGGCTTTTTTGGTGATGGGGCTGGAGGAGCCTTTCCTGTTTGCACATACTTGGTTATTCACCATGAAGTTAAAAATCCTGAATCGCATTGACCTGGATGCTTCAGCAATAATGTAATACATTTTTAATAACTAATATGTTTAGCTTTTTTGCTGTTGTTTTTCTGTTACTTAAACAGCAAATACACAATGTTGTGATTGCAGCTTGAGAAACTCCATGCCATTGGATACAAGCCTGTTCTGCTTCTTGGCAAGGAGACCAAAAAGAATGAAGTCAAGTGTGAAATATTAACCCCTCGCTGCACACTCTCCTCCTATGCCCAGGACTACCTTCAGAAGATGGGTTCACTTTATGAATACCTTCGTGAAGGTAAGATGCAGCACTGCATTCTTAAAGTCACAGTTCACAACTTGTGTTAAGTATGGCAAAGATTTGCATCAACGTTTAAATCTTAAAGGGACGGCTCCCCCCTAATCGCCTTAAACTCCTAACCTCCTTGACAGTGGAAACTTAGGAGAGGTTTCCATTTTTATATAACCAACACAGAGTGTGTTAGCACAATACTGGGTCTTTTAAAACAATTCAACTTTTTAAATATTAATTTATCTTTAGACACGACCAAACAACACTTCCTCAAACCATTTTCTAATATTTGGCAAACTACAACATGTCTCCAAAATATATTTTTTACCTGTCCACTGTCACAGTTTTATCTGCATAGTATTGTGAGGAATGAAAGTAATTGCACAAAATTTGCTGATGAAGAACTATGACGATTTGTCCTTTATTTTCATATTCATCAGCCGTTGATGACTGAAATGTAGTTTTAGAGTGAACCATCTCTTAAACTATTTTCTTATTCAGTCCCCATAAGAGAGCAAGCTTTTGGGAATGTTGGGAAGAGCACAACACATGCATGTCAAGTTCCAGCTTACCACATTTGCAATTTGGCATCCAAGAACCCACAGAATTTGACTGTATGATTTAAACAGATTAACATTTAAAACATAGAGATTAACCATGAGTTTAAACTGCACCTGTTTTAAGTAAGCAAAACACTTGTTCAACTTGCAGAGGATGGAACCAGGATTCCAGTGGCAATGATGATAAGCTGATGACGCTGCGTCTCACACCCTGTGATCCATTGGAGAACACAAGCAACCCGGAGGAGGTGAGGACCACACAGGTGGAAGAGACAAGAACATGATGGTGGAGCCCATGAGTAATACAGAAGGGCAGGTGAAGCGGATGAGCACTGCAGAGGAGCAGGTGGAGCAGATCAGCACTATGGAGAAGCAGATCAGCACTATGGAGAAGCAGGTGGAGCAGATGAGCACTACAGAGGAGCAGGTGGAGCAGATCAGCACTATGGAGGGACAAGGTAATTAAGACATCTTTAAAGTTAGTTTAATTTTGTAAAGGCTTAAATTGTTTAAACCATGTGGTACCTTAAAATTGCTCAATGTCTGAGGCTTTTCCCCATAGAGCTTTATGCAGGTCCGGGTTGCATGATATATTTTCAGCGTCGGTGCTGCAATGTAAGTAATGCAGTAAGATAATTACACTTGATAAGATTTCTTAAAATAAGAAAACATACCTAACCTTTAGAAAATAGCAAAGTGTTTTAAAACAAGGATTAAAATACTTATTTGAAGCAGTATATTTAGTGTCATTTACTTAAAACTAAGTTGTTCATTCCTTTTTTTTTTAAGAGTTTGCTTTTCTTAATTTGTGTAAAAAGCTCTTAAAACCAGAGCTATTAAACAAGACAACTCTTCTTCATTTAGGATTTGTCATAAGGTAATCTGTCTTAAAATGAGTAAAGCATTTAAACTTAAAACACGGTTATATAAACTAAAATCAAGACCATGCATTCAGAGTCAAAAATTATTTATTCAAATGAAAACCTTTCTTCTTCCACAGAATAGTTACCATGCACAAAACAAAGCTTACTTTACTGCTTCTCAAAATACTGAACTTACTGTAACATAAAACAGTACATGTGTTGCCATTGCTGAACACGGAATCACAATCAACATGAGAATCTGACACTGTAATAAAACTACAAAACAACTTGTAACAGAGATGCCCAAGAAAAAATAATAAAAAACATACAAGTCTTCTGTATAAAGACCCCCATAGATTTATGACATTACTTGTTGCTAGTGTAACGAAGGTCATAAGAACCGTATCAAAACCAAAAAAAGAGAAGAATTATACAAATGCACAATAATTTAAAATCATATTTTAAATATTTTATTTTAAGGTTTTGGGAATCAAATATTGCCAAAAGAAATGAGTAAATGTCCCAAACCAGAAATATTTATGAGATTAAATAATTAAGAGTAGCTCCGCCCTTAATGATTGTTCTTCGTCATCATTGGTTCTGATCAGAGGGGGAGGAGCCTTGAACAGAAAAAAAGATGCATGCCATTAGCAGTACTAAAAAGGAAAAAAAAAACTAAATGAAAACCCAAGCTGATGACTTTGTGAAAGCGATTTCCCTTAGTTCATCTGGTATTATTTAATACCATTTCTCTTTCTTGGTGTTAGTTTTTTACTTTTTTTGTGCTAAGACAACCTTATTGAGTTATGGGTTGTGTATTGTTCAGTCTTTTGTGAAGTCAGACATTTTAAAATCATACTGTGGATAATTCCTCTGAAATGTTTAAACATCTGAGTGAAGTGATAAATGAACAGTTGATTTGCTGCTTTAGTGTTCATGTAGATTGCCAATCGTATTAGTGTGGTGTGTGTAACATAGGTCATGTGGTGTTCTGCTAACCATGCAGTCTCATGCTCTGATATCAGCTATAGGCGGATTGAATGCTCACAGATAAATTAAGCAATTATTTAGATAAAAGGAACAATTTAGTGTTATACAATTGAGTGTCAGTAAATGTGTTGATGCATTTTAAACATTATTACATTGAAATTTATAATTAGAAATATTAATGTGTGTAAATGGGAATTTACTGCAATTATTATTTTCCTGCCTTGTCTTCACATGGTTGTTTTTTTTTTTCCCTCCCTTTGTTCCCTCTTCCTAATTTGTTTGACATCTCTCTTTGATGCTGGATGAGGAGTTCTCGGAGCTCTGGAATTAGAATCGTTTCTACCATCAGCTAGGAGCTCAACATTGATGGAGACTGGTGAGCCCCTTGTTTCTTCTGAACCTGGATCATTTTCTGTTCTTCATCTGTGTGGTAGAACCATAAGTGCACCATTTTCCTTTCCTTTTTTTCTCTCTTCCTGGATTTCCATGAACTTTTTTTGGAATGTGTTGCAGGTCTGAATGACAGGAAATGATGTATATTTACACATGACATGAAGTTGACCAAACAAAACATGAAATATTTTGTGTTCATATTGTCTGCAATGAAATACAAGTCAAAGTAAATTTAGAAATCACTACTTTCTTTTTTTATTTGCGTTTTCCATACTGTCCCAACTTTTTCTGATTTGGGGTTGTAGTTTTCTAGTTTTTCCATTGCGGGACGATTTTACAGTCTTTAAAACGATTTGCATGAAAACTGAATACATAGAATCTATCGAGTCTCTCCATAGATAAAACATTATCCCTGCTGTGGGCCATGTTTACTGCCTGGTCTTAGTATTCATGTTCCTCCAAATGTCACACAAATAAGAAGTTCTGATCAGCTGTACAGGTGTTTTTTGAGCGCTAATATGTGGTTCTATGTGATTCCTATCCAGTTTATCATCTTCAGTGCAATTAAAATCCCCACCTAGAAACAAAAAACCTTCTGAATTGATGTTTTTTAAAGTGGAGCTGATTTTGTTTAGAAAGAGGATTTTTTTCTGCCCCTTCGTAGGTACATAACAAAAATTCATTTCTGTGTTTTCGAATTTTGCTTGTACTTTTAAAATGTGCCCTTTAACTATTTCTTCCATTTTGTAAGAGGTTGGTAGAAAGTGTTTTGAAAAGAGTATTGCTACTCCTCCACTAGTAGAGAACATCCAATCCACTTCAGTTTTATGATCCCTGTGTGATTCCTGAATAAACATGACATCAATCCGTTTCAGCTTTATAAACTCAAACAACACCATTCTTTTCTGACCAGCTCTAGCAGCATTTAGATTAAGAGTTCCTACTTTTACATACTTCATATTGGAAATAGAGAACAACATACCTATACAGTACAGTACAGTACAGTAGTGACACTGGGCGCCAGTTCTTCAGCTGCGTCAGGTCTCCCTTCTTTGGCAGCAGGCACTTTTCTTTTAAACAGTTGTAGCTGCTAATTCCAGGTCTTTCTGAAGCTCTCCACAAGTGGTCCTTGGCTCTTGGACAACTCTTTTGATATTCTTTTTGCTCCTCTGTCTGAAATCTTGTGAGGAGCACCTGGTCATGACTGCTTTATGGTGAGATGATGTTCTTTCTACTTCTGGATTATGATCCTAACAGTTCTCGCTGGAACATTCAGAAGTTTAGAAATCCTTCTGTAACCAATGCTAATAGTATGTTTTGCAACAATAAGGTTGTGAAGGTCTTGAGAGAGCTCTTCACTTTTACCCATCATGAGATGTTTCTTGTGTGACACCTTGGTAATGAGACATCTTTATACAGGCCATTAGTTGGGACTGAAGCAGCTGATATTGATTTTCACTGACACGGGGCAGGACTGCTTTCTAATTACTGATTGATTTCAGCTGGTGTCTCGGCTTCCATGCCTTTTTTCACCTGCCTTTCTTCATGTGTTCAACACTTTTCACCAGATGGAATAAAATTAAAGTAACAAGTCTGTTTTTGAAAATGTAAGAAGTAGAAAGTACAGATATTTATGGGGGAAAAAAATAATGAGTAAAAGTAAAATGTTTTGTAAAAAATAAATAATGAAGTAAAAGACTGATTAAAATTACACTTAAATTGTACAAGAGTCTGTTATTATCAATATAATCATCTTTCTAATAATAATAATAATAATTATTATTATTATTATTATTATTATTATTATTATTATTATGATAATAATAATAATAATAATAATAATAATAATAATAATAATAATAAATCTAGTAATAAATCTTGTAGGTTCCCTGGTGGTCTTTAGGCCATTAGGGTTGCACAAGCCTTAGTGCCGGTCCCAAGCCCGGATAAATGGGGAGGGTTGTGTTAGGAAGGACATCCAGTGTAAAAACATGTGCCAAATCAAACATGCGGATGATCCGCTGTGGCGCCCCCTAATGGGAGAAGCCGAAAGAAAGTTTTAGTAATGTATTTTGTATCTAACAATATTCTACATATATATAAAAAAAAGGGGATAGCTATTATAAAATTTTAAATTATATAATAAAATAAAGAATATATAAAAGTAACAACAATTTTAATCATTTTATTATTTGCTTAATTAATCTTTATCATTACTGTACATTCTGCCCAACATTTAACATTCATTTGTGTATACAATGTATGTATATATATATATATATATATATATATATATATATATATATATATATATATATATATATATATATATATTATATATAGTAGACTGTTTATTCAGCTTGCTACTCCTTAATGCCATAATCTTGTGATCTGTAACCTTTCATTTCTGCACATTTTCTTAATTACTGTACACCTCTATATTTATTCACTGTACTTCTGAATGTCCACACATCTCTGCACTGAAATAGCCTTTATATTTATTCACTGTATATACTTTCATATATACCACTTGCTGTAAATATGCTAGATAGTTATCTGCACTGTAAATATGCTAGATGTTTATCTGCACTTTTGCACGACTGCTAAGTTTTGCACTTCTGGTAGATGCCAAACTGCATTTCGTTGCTGTGTATCTATCTATCTATCATGCTACCTATGTTGTGCTACTATGGCTCTAATTCGAATCATGTTGTGCTGGTAGGTCCCTGATGTGAATCACAGTTAGCATTAGAGCTATAGTAGCAGTACAGTGTTTCATATTAGGGCCCTAGAGGCACAACATATATTAACTTAGAGCCATAGTTGGCCCACATGATTAGTATTGGAGTCATATCAGCGTTACATAATTAGCATTAGAGCTACAGTGGCACATCAGTGTTTTACATCAGGGCCAGGACAGCACAGCATGAATTGAATTTGAGCCATAGTAGCACAACATAATTTGAATTAGAGTCATAGTTGGCTAACATCATTTTAATTAGAGTCACATCAGCACTACATAATTAGCATTAGAGCTACTGTAGCACAACAGTGTTTGACATCAAGGCCCTAGCAGCACAACATATTTTAAATTGGAACTACAGTAGCACGCCATCATTTGACCTAGAGCCATAGTTGGCCAAAATAATTTGAATTAGAATTATAGTAGCGCAACAGAATTTGCATTAGAGCTATAGTTGAAGAACATTGATCCACATCAGAGCCATAGCAGCACAACATACTTCCATTCAGAGGCATAGTAGCACAACAGAATCTGAATTAGGGCTATAGTAAAACAACCTAATTTGAATTTGGGCCATGGCCGCACGACATAATTTCTATTACTGCCATAGTGGCACAACATCTTTTGAATTAGAGTCATAGTAAGACTACATAGTTAGCTTTAGAGCTGTAGTAGTACAACAGTGTTTCACATTAAGGCCATAGCAGCACAACTTAATTTGAGTTTGGCTTAGTGCAGCACAAAGGTAGGGTTAGGATTACCACTTTTCAATTGAGGGTTAGAGCGGCCTGAATGGAACAGGGTTAGGGTTGGTACTGTTCGAATTAGGGGTAAAGCAGCCTGAGTGACATGGAATTAGGGTTAGGGTTGGCACTGTTCGAATTAGGGTTAGTGCAGCCTGAATGACATGGAGTTAGGGTTGGGGTTGCACTCTTCGAATTAGGGTTAGCGCCGCCTGAGTGACATGGAGTTAGGGTTATGGTTAGGGTTGGCACTATTCGAATTAGGGTTAGCGCAGCCTGAGTGACCTGGAGTTAGGGGTGGCACTGTTCAAATTAGGGTTAGCGCAGCCTGAGTGACATGGAGTTAGGGTTAGGGTTGGCACTGTTCAAATTAGGATTAGCGCAGCCTGAGTGACATGGAGTTAGGGTTAGGGTTGGCACTGTTCGAATTAGGGTTAGCGCAGCCTGAGTGACATGGAGTTAGGGTTAGGGTTGGCACTGTTCGAATTAGGGTTAGCGCAGCCTGAGTGACATGGAGTTAGGGTTAGGGTTGGCACTGTTTGAATTAGGGTTAGCGCAGCCTGAGTGACATGGAGTTAGGGTTAGGGTTGGCACTGTTCGAATTAGGGTTAGCGCAGCCTGAGTGACATGGAGTTAGGGTTAGGGTTGGCACTGTTCAAATTAGGGTTAGCGCAGCCTGAGTGACATGGAGTTAGGGTTAGGGTTGGCACTGTTCGAATTAGGGTTAGCACAGCCTGAATGATCTGGAGTTAGGGTTAGGGTTGGCACTGTTCGAATTAGGGTTAGCACAGCCTGAGTGACATGGAGTTAGGGTTAGCACTGTTCGAATTAGGGTTGTTCTGCTACTATAGCTCTAATGCTAACTATGTTGTGCTACTATGGCTATAATACAAATTATGTTGTGCTGCTAGGGCCCTGATGTGAAACACAGTTAGCATTAGAGCTATATTTGCAGTACAGTGTTTCACATCAGGGCCCTAGTAGCACAACATAACTCGAGTTAGAGTCATAGTAGCACAACATTGTTCTGCTACTATAGCTCTAATGCTAACTATGACTCTAACTCAAGTTATGTTGTGCTGCTAGGTCCCTGATGTTTCACACCAGGGCCCTGTAGCCCTGTAGCCACATCAGGGCTAGGGTCCCTCGCAGCACACCATAATTTAAATGAGAGGCATAGTAGCACACTGTACTTTTAATTAGAGTCATATCAGCACTACATAATTAGCATTAGAGCTACAGTAGCACAACAGTGTTTTACATCAGGGCCAGGACAGCACAACATTATTTGAAATTGGGCCACAGTAGCGGAACAGTGTTTCCCACTAGGGCCATAGCAGCAAAACAAAATTTAAATTAGAGCCATAGTTGGCCAACATAATTTGACTCAGAGCCATAGTTGGCCCACATAAATTGACTTAGAGTCATAGCAGCACTACACAATTAGCATTAGAGCTATAGTAGCAGCACAGTGTTTCACATCAGGGCCCTAGAGGCACAACATATATTAACTTAGAGCCATAGTTGGCCCACATGATTTGTATTGGAGTCATATCGGCATTACATAATTAGCATTAGGGCTATAGTAGCAGCACAGTGTTTTACATCAGGGCCCTAGAGGCACAACATATTTCAAATTAGAGCCATGGTAGCACAACGTAATTTGAATTAGAGTCATAGTTGGCCAACATAAGTTGAATTATAGTTATAGCAGCACTACATAATTAGCATTAGAGCTATAGTAGCAGTACAGTGTTTAACATCAGGGCCCTAGCAGCACAACATAATTTGTATTAGACCCATATTAGCACAACATAGTTAGCATTAGAGCTATAGTAGTAGAACAATGTTCATAGAACATGCTACTATGACTCTAACTCAAGGTATGTTGTGCTGTTAGGGCCCTGATGTGAAACACAGTTAGCATTAGAGCTATAGTAGCAGTATAGTGTTTTACACCAGTGCCCTGTAGCCACATCAGGGCTGGGGTCCCTAGCAGCACACCATAATTTGAATGAGAGCCATTGTAGCACAACGTACTTTGAATTAGAGCCATATCAGTACTACATAATTTTCATTAGAGCTACATTGGCGGAACAGTGTTTCCCACTAGGGCCATAATAGCACAACATGATTTGAATTAGAGCCATGGTAGCAGAGCATAATTTGACTTAGAGCCATCGTTGGCCAAGAAAATTTGGATTAGAGTCAGAGTAGCACATCATAGTTAGCACTAGAGCTGTAGTAGCAGCACAGTGTTCCACATCAGGGCCCTAGTAGCACAACACAATTTGAATTAAAGTCATAGTAGCACAACATTGTTCTGCTACTGTAGCTCTAATGCTACCTATGTTGTGCTGCTAGGGCCCTGACGAGAAACACAGTTAGCATTAGAGCTACAGTAGCAGCACAGTGTTTCACATCAGGGCCCTAGCAGCACAACATAATTTCAATTAGAGCAATAGTAGCACAACATAGTTAGCGTTAGAGCTATAGTAGCAAACCAATGTTGTGCTACTATGACTCTAACTCAAGTTATGTTGTGCTGCTAGGGCCCTGATGTGAAACACAGTTAGCATTAGAGCTATAGTAGCAGTATAGTGTTTCACACCAGGGCCCTGTAGCCACATCAGGGCTGGGGTCCCTAGCAGCACACCATAATTTGAATGAGAGCCATAGTAGCACAACGTACTTTGAATTAGAGCCATATCAGTACTACATATTTTTTATTAGAGCTACATTGGCGGAACAGTGTTTCCCACTAGGGCCATAACAGCACAACATAAATTGAATTTGGGCCACAGTAGCGGAACAGTGTTTCCCACTAGGGCCATGACAGCACAGTTGGCCAAGATCATTTGGATTAAAGTCATAGTAGCACGACATAATTAGCACTAGAGCTGTAGTAGCAGCTCAGTGTTCCACATCAGGGCCCTAGCAGCACAACACAATTTGAATTAAAGTCATAGTAGCACAACATTGTTCTGCTACTGTAGTTCTAATGCTACCTATGTTTTGCTACTATGGCTCTGATTCAAATTATGTTGTGCTGCTAGGGCTCTGATGTGAAACACAGTTAGCATTAGAGCTACAGTAGCAGCACAGTGATTCACATCAGGGCCCTAGCAGCACAACATAATTTTAATTAGACCCATAGTTGGCCCAATTAAATTAACAGAGTCATAGCAGCACTACATAATTAGCTAAAGAGCTATAGTAGCAGCACAGTGTTTCACATCAGGGCCGTAGAGGCACAACATTTATTAACTTAGAGCCATAGTTGGCCCACATGATTTGTATTGGAGTCATATCGGCGTTACATAATTAGCATCAGAGCTACAGTGGCACATCAGTGTTTAACATCAGGGCCAGGACAGCACAGCATAAATTGATTTTGGGCCACAGTAGCGGAACAGTGTTTCCCACTAGGGCCATAGCAGCCGCCATTATTTGAATTAGAGCCATAGTAGCACAACATAATTTGAATTAGAGTCATAGTTGGCTAACATAATTTTAATTAGAGTCACATCAGCACTACATAATTAGCATTAGAGCTACTGTAGCACAACAGTGTTTGACATCAAGGCCCTAGCAGCACAACATATTTTAAATTGGAACTACAGTAGCACACCATCATTTGACCTAGAGCCATAGTTGGCCAAAATAATCTGAATTAGAATCAAAGTAGCGCAACTGAATTAGCATTAGAGCTATAGTTGAAGAACATTGATCCACATCAGGGCCATAGCAGCACAACATACTTCCATTCAGAGGCATAGTAGCACAACAGAATCTAAATTAGGGCTATAGTAAAACAACATAATTTGAATTTGGGCCATGGCCGCACGACATAATTTCTATTACTGCCATAGTGGCACAACATCTTTTGAATTGGAGTCATAGTAAGACTACATAGTTAGCTTTAGAGCTGTAGTAGTACAACAGTGTTTCACATTAAGGCCATAGCAGAACAACTTAATTTGAGTTTGGCTTAGTGCAGCACAAAGGTATTCAGCGTTAGGGTTACCACTTTTCAATTGAGGGTTAGAGCGGCCTGAATGGAACAGGGTAAGGGTTAGTGCTGTTCGAATTAGGGTTAAAGCAGCCTGAGTGACATGGAATTAGGGTTAGGGTTGGCACTGTTCGAATTACGGTTAGTGCAGCCTGACCTGATTGGAATTAGGGTTAGAGTTAGCACTGTTTGAATTAGGCTTAGGGCAGCCTGAGTGACATGGAATTAGGGTTAGGGTTGGCACTGTTCGAATTAGGGTTAGGGCAGCCTGAGTGACATGGAATTAGGGTTAGGGTTGGCACTGTTCGAATTAGGGTTGGCGCAGCCTGAGTGACATGGAGTTAGGGTTAGGGTTGGGACTGTTCGAATTAGGGTTAGCGCAGCCCGAGTGACATGGAGTTAGGGTTAGGGTTGGCATTGTCCGAATTAGGGTTAGCGCAGCCTGAGTGACATGGAGTTGGGGTTAGGGTTAGGGTTGGCACTGTTCGAATTAGGGTTAGCGCAGCCTCAGTGACATGGAGTTAGGTTTAGGGTTAGGGTTGGCACTGTTCGAATTAGGGTTAGCGCAGCCCGAATGACATGGAGTTAGGGTTAGGGTTGGGGTTGGCACTGTTCGAATTAGGGTTAGCGCAGCCTGAGTGACATGGAGTTAGGGTTAGCACTGTTCGAATTAGGGTTGTTCTGCTACTATAGCTCTAATGCTAACTATGTTGTGCTACTATGGCTATAATACAAATTATGTTGTGCTGCTAGGGCCCTGATGTGAAACACAGTTAGCATTAGCGCTATAGTAGCAGTACAGTGTTTCACATCAGGGCCCTAGTAGCACAACATAACTCGAGTTAGAGTCATAGTAGCACAACATTGTTCTGCTACTATAGCTCTAATGCTAACTTTGACTCTAACTCAAGTTATGTTGTGCTGCTAGGTCCCTGATGTTTCACACCAGGGCCCTGTAGCCCCGTAGCCACATCAGGGCTAGGGTCCCTCGCAGCACACCATAATTTGAAAGAGAGGCATAGTAGCACACTGTACATTGTATTAGAGTCATATCAGCACTACATATTTAGCATTAGAGCTACAGTAGCACAACAGTGTTTTACATCAGGGCCAGGACAGCACAACATTATTTGAAATTGGGCCACAGTAGCGGAACAGTGTTTCCCACTAGGGCCATAGCAGCAAAACAAAATTGAAATTAGAGCCATAGTTGGCCAACATAATTTGACTCAGAGCCATAGTTGGCCCACATAAATTGACTTAGAGTCATAGCAGCACTACACAATTAGCATTAGGGCTATAGTAGCAGCACATTGTTTTACTTCGGGGTCCTAGAGGCACAACATATTTCAAATTAGAGCCATGGTAGCACAACGTAATTTGAATTAGAGTCATAGTTGGCCAACATAAGTTGAATTATAGTTATAGCAGCACTACATAATTAGCATTAGAGCTATAGTAGCAGTACAGTGTTTCACATCAGGGCCCTAGCAGCATAACATAATTTGTATTAGAGCCATAGTAGCACAACATAGTTAGCATTAGAGCTACAGTAGTAGAACAATGTTGTGCTACTATGACTTTAATTCAAATTGTGTTGTGCTACTAGGGCCAACCCATAGTTGGCCCACATGATTTGTATTGGAGTCATATCAGCATTACATAGTTAGCATTAGAGCTACAGTGGCACATCAGTGTTTAACATCAGGGCCAGGACAGCACAGCATGAATTGAATTTGGGCCACAGTAGCGGAACAGTGTTTCCCACTAGGGCCATAACAGCACAACATGATTTGAATTAGAGCCATAGTAGCAGAGCATCATTTGGATTAGAGTCATAGTAGCACAACATAATTAGCACTAGAGCTGTAGTGGCAGCACAGTGTTTCACATCAGGGCCCTAGCAGCACAACCGAATTTGAATTAAAGTCATAGTAGCACAACATTGTTCTGCTACTATGGCTATAATGCTACCTATGTTGTGCTGGTAGGTCCGTGACGTGAATCACAGTTAGCATTAGAGCTATAGTAGCAGTACAGTGTTTCATATTAGGGCCCTAGAGGCACAACATATATTAACTTAGACCCATAGTTGGCCCACATGATTAGTATTGGAGTCATATCGGCGTTACATAATTAGCATTAGAGCTACAGTGGCACATCAGTGTTTTACATCAGGGCCAGGACAGCACAGCATGAATTGAATTTGAGCCACAGTAGCAGAACAGTGTTTCCCACTAGGGCCATAGCAGCACAACATTATTTGAATTAGAGCCATAGTAGCACAACATAATTCGAATTAGAGTCATAGTTGGCTAACATAATTTTAATTAGAGTCACATCAGCACTACATTATTAGCATTAGAGCTACTGTAGCACAAAAGTGTTTGACATCAAGGCCCTAGCAGCACAACATATTTTAAATTGGAACTACAGTAGCACGCCATCATTTGACTTAGAGCCATAGTTGGCCAAAAAAATTTTAATTAGAATCATAGTAGCGCAACAGAATTATCATTAGAGCTATAGTTGAAGAACATTGATCCACATCAGGGCCATAGCAGCACAACATACTTCCATTCAGAGGCATAGTAGCACAACAGAATCTGAATTAGGGCTATAGTAAAACAACATAATTTGAATTTGGGCCATGGCCGCACGACATAATTTATATTACTGCCATAGTAGCACAACATCTTTTGAATTGGAGTCATAGTAAGACTACATAGTTAGCTTTAGAGCTGTAGTAGTACAACAGTGTTTCACATTAAGGCCATAGCAGAACAACTCAATTTGAGTTTGGCTTAGTGCAGCACAAAGGTAGGGTTAGGATTACCACTTTTCAATTGAGGGTTAGAGCGGCCTGAATGGAACAGGGTTAGGGTTGGTACTGTTCGAATTAGGGTTAGCGCAGCCTGAATGACATGGGGTTAGGGTTAGGGTTGGGACTGTTCTAATTAGGGTTAGCGCAGCCTGAGTGACATGGAGTTAGGGTTAGGGTTGGCACTGCTGGAATTAGGGTTACACAGCCTGAGTGACATGGAGTTAGGGTTAGGGTTGGGACTGTTCTAATTAGGGTTAGCGCAGCCTGAAAGACATGGAGTTAGGGTTAGGGTTGGCACTGTTCTAATTAGGGTTAGCGCAGCCTTGAGTGACATGGAGTTAGGGTTAGGGTTGCCACTGTTCGAATTAGGGTTAGCGCAGCCTGAATGACATAGAGTTAGGGTTGGCGCAGCCTGAATGACATGGAGTTAGTGTTAGGGTTGGCACTGTTCGAATTAGGGTTAGCACAGCCTGACCTGATCGGAATTAGGGTTAAGCGGGCAACGAGGCACACCTGTCGGCCTGGGACTACTAGAGCACGGGGCCATGCACGAGGCGCGCCAGGCCTAGTGGCGAAGACCAGACGATGACAAAGATATAGGGAGTCCGGCTGCGGGAGGCACACGGGGAGTTTGCACACCTGCTCCATACACTAACACGTGCTTCACACAGCCCACAAGAGCCAGCGTTCCCAATACTACGCACAGCATTCACACACTGCCAATGCGTCAGACACATTGACAAGGATCGCCGTTCACGTGAAACACACGCTGTTCCGCCGACATGGATGTAACTCACCCCTTTTTACACTGCACTCTGCACAAAATGCGCCGAGCGCCGGCTCGAGCGCCAGGCGCGCGGTGCACTTCCGTGCAAAACGAGAGCGACCACTGCTCTCTATTCGGCCATGACGGGCCTCGCGGAACACTTGCAAGCCCGTACGCGCGAAATGTGTGCATATTCGCGCGGGATCTTGTCTTCGGCGTCTTATTTACGACGAGAAACGCTGCGAGAAAACACACTCGCGAGCGTGTCGCGGAAGCGGCGGCTGCCCGGTTGAGTCTACAACGTTCTCATGCTCGGTTTTAAGACCGGCCCACCAGCAGAGGGGCGGGAGGTTTCTGTGTGTTACACAGCGTATACAGAGTCTGACTCGCACTGAGATACTACAGATACTAGAGAGATGGCAGAAGTTGCTCCCGCGCCCGCCGCCGCGCCGGCTAAAGCGCCGAAAAAGAAAGCAGCGTCGAGGGCCAAGAAAGCCGGCCCCAGCGTCGGCGAGCTCATCGTCAAAGCGGTTTCCTCGTCCAAGGAGAGGAGCGGTGTGTCGCTCGCCGCCCTGAAGAAAGCCTTGGCCGCCGGCGGATACGACGTGGAGAAGAACAACTCCCGCGTCAAGCTCGCTGTCAAGGGTCTCGTGTTGAAGGGAACTCTTCTACAGACCAAAGGGACCGGCGCGTCTGGCTCTTTCAAGCTAAACAAGAAGCAGACCGAAGCCAAGAAGCCCGCAAAGAAGACCGCAACTAAGGCGAAGAAGCCCGTCGCTGTTAAGGCGAAGAAACCCGCCGCGGCGAAGAATCCCAAGAAGGTGGCGGCCAAGAAACCTGTTGCCGCCGCCAAGAAGTCCCCGAAGAAGGCAAAGAAGCCCGCAGCGGCTGCTAAAAAAGCCACCAAGAGCCCGAAGAAAGCGAAAAAGCCGGCGACTCTTAAAAAAGCAGCCAAGAGCCCCAAGAAAGCAAAGACCGTGAAGCCCAAAGCGGCGAAGCCCAAGGCTGCAAAGGCGAAAAAGACAGCGCCCAAGAAGAAGTAAACATGTTTGTTTGTTTATTTCATGTCTACCTTAACTAAACGGCTCTTTTAAGAGCCACCTATATTTTCCCCCAAAGAGCAACATTTTGAATCCTCCCATGATGAAAGTGAACGCGAATACAAGATAGTTTGCGTATCCATATGTCATAAATCCCTATGTAGTAGTTATAAAGATGCTTATGATTATATGATATATGTGTCGTTGTACACATTTCACATGAATGTTGTTTCCTGATACCTGTGTCTCCCATGAGCGCGCGCTCAATCCTCAGTCACACACACACACACACAGAGACTATTAGGGAGGGGAGGTGTGTGTGTGTGTGTGGGGGGGGGGGGGGGTTGTTAGGCTAAAGCTGAATGAGTGTCACCATTTGTGCATTTGTGATTGGATGTTGATCACATGGTGTTCTAAGCCAATGAGAGAGTGGCTGTGTTGCCTATATCTGAGTTTTCAGCGCGAAGCGTTCACTATTATCGACTTGTTCCTTGAACAAATCTGATCTACAGCAAAATGAGTGGAAGAGGCAAAACCGGTGGCAAAGCCAGGGCCAAGGCCAAGACTCGCTCATCCAGGGCAGGACTGCAGTTTCCTGTAGGCCGTGTGCACAGGCTTCTGCGTAAAGGCAACTACGCTGAGCGCGTCGGTGCCGGCGCTCCCGTTTACCTGGCGGCTGTGCTGGAGTATCTGACCGCTGAGATTCTGGAGTTGGCTGGTAACGCTGCCCGTGATAACAAGAAGACTCGTATCATTCCCCGACACTTGCAACTCGCCGTGCGTAACGACGAGGAGCTGAACAAACTGCTCGGCGGAGTGACCATCGCTCAGGGTGGTGTGCTGCCTAATATTCAGGCTGTACTTCTGCCTAAGAAGACTGAGAAGGCTGTCAAGACCAAGTAAAGCAGTCCAATGCTGTTTTTGTCAGTACCCAAAGGCTCTTTTAAGAGCCACCCACTTTGACTCAAAAAGTGCAAGTTTGTTACTTTGTGTATATAATTGTATTCATTCTAGAAAGTTGCACCCAAGAGAATCACATTTAATAAAGCCCATTGGAATAGTCTAATAATCATGCCATTCTCATTAGTGACTTAGAAGCATAAATATAACGGAAGTATTTTTACTTTTTTTCTAAATTGCGACGGCCGTCTTTGTGTAACTATAGAACAGAGGAAAACAGTGCTGTGCAAGAGAGCCGAGGGAGGGAGGGAGGGAGGGAGGGTGGGGTGGGGTGGGGTGTTCAAACTGTGGCGCTGACTAGGTCTAAGCCAATAATCGTCGAGTGACGTATAGCGATCGATCCAATGCAAGACGAGAGGTTTCGAGACGCCCAATGAACGCGAGGCGTCGTTCAGGCTTAAAAAGCCAGCGTTTGCTAGCGCTTTTCATTCTGTTTTTCTTCCGCGAAGTGCACAGCTCAACGCTATGGCAAGAACTAAGCAGACTGCCCGTAAATCCACTGGTGGCAAGGCGCCCAGGAAGCAGCTCGCCACCAAGGCTGCTCGCAAGAGCGCGCCTGCTACCGGCGGCGTGAAGAAGCCTCACCGTTACAGGCCCGGCACCGTGGCTTTGAGAGAGATCCGTCGCTATCAGAAGTCTACTGAGCTGCTCATCCGCAAGCTGCCCTTCCAGCGCCTGGTGAGAGAAATTGCTCAAGACTTCAAGACTGACTTGCGTTTCCAGAGCTCCGCTGTAATGGCTTTGCAGGAGGCGAGCGAGGCATACTTGGTCGGCCTGTTCGAGGACACCAACCTGTGCGCCATCCACGCCAAGAGAGTGACCATCATGCCCAAGGACATTCAGCTGGCCCGCCGTATTCGCGGAGAGCGCGCTTAAACAATAACTCTGTCCAGTATACACAAAGGCTCTTTTAAGAGCCACCTCATTGTCTCAGTAAAACGAGCAAGTCTATACCGTGGTTGTTTTAAACAAATGATTTTATATATATATATATATATAAAATAATCTATAATAAAATACACAAAATGCTCAGCGACAGAGCCACAAAATCAGAGGTTTGCCGAAGCACTCCATTCGAATAACTAGTTATATATATATATATATATATATATATATATATATATATATATATATATATATATAACTAGTTATTCGAATGGAGTGCTTCGGCAAACCTCTGATTTTGTGGCTCTGTCGCTGAGCATTTTGTGTATTTTATTATAGATTATTTTAATTCTTGGCTACAGTAATAATATTAATAATAATAATAAATGCAAAAAGAAGGTCGCTTGCTGTTCTGCACGGAGCGTGACTGCCATCTTGTGGCCAAAGTGTCACCTCCCATTCTCGTGTTCTCGTTTGTATTCTAAGGGAGACAAAAAAACAAACAAAACAATAAATTGCATTCATCATAGTATTAATTCTCTCACATATAACTTTAGTATGCTGACTACGATTCTGACCATTTAAACATGTTTTTATGCGTTAGGAACAATTTGACATAACATGAATTTAAAGCACTGTATGTATGTTCTCTTTCGTTGTCGTGCATATATGTCCAAACCATATATGTGCATATATTTCCACACACACACACACACACACACACACATGTATATGTGTATATGTATTTGTGTGGGAAAATGTGCAATACCAACAGCAACACAATGAAATGAATGAATAGTGGCCCTCTCCAAGTACTCATGGACACTAGTGTAATTTTATATTATATTTTAGATTAGATTTATTGTTGACTTTATTGTCATTGTGCAAGATACATGTACAGAGCTAAGAGAATGCATTTAGCATCTGCTCAGAGGTTCGTTAGATAGATAGAAATATATATCTGTATATACATGAATGTGGCAGGATGTACAGTAAGGTATATACAGATACACAAATATAATAGTAGTGCAGATGGAAGTGAGGCACAATATGTGTAGAGAATGCGGAGTATACAAAAAACAATATGTAACATTTACATATACAGTGCTTATACAGTGATCTAACGGTGTAGTGTAGAGTTCAGTGTGGTGATGGTGGATGGAAATAAAGCTGTCCCTGATCCTGCTGGTTCTGGTGCGTATGTTTCTGTATCTGGATCTTGATGGATGGAGGTTAAACAGTTTGTGACTGGGATGTGAAGGGTCCTTGATGATCTTGTGAGCTCTGCACAGACAACTGCTGCGCACTTTGTTCTGTAACTACTAGTTCAACGGTAAAAGACCTGGGAGTTATTTTAGACAGCAACTTATCTTTTAAAAATCACATCAATCAAGTTACAAAAACAGCCTTCTTTCACCTTAGAAATATTTCTAAGTTAAGAAACATGTTGTCTATATCTGATGCAGAGAAGCTCGTCCATGCGTTTATGACCTCCAGAATAGACTACTGTAATGCATTACTAGGTGGATGTCCTGCGTCATTAATAAACAAGCTTCAGTTAGTTCAGAATGCAGCAGCAAGAGTTCTTACTAGGTCAAGAAAATACGATCATATAACCCCAATCTTATCGTCCCTACATTGTCTTCCTGTTAAGTTTCGAATAGACTACAAACTACTGCTACTCACTTATAAAGCACTAAATGGTTTGGCTCCCATGTATCTATCCAGTCTCTTAACACGCTACAATCCGCCACGCTCCCTGAGATCTCAAAACTCTGGGCTTCTAGTAGTTCCTAGAATAGCAAAGTCCACTAAAGGCGGTAGAGCATTTTCACATTTAGCTCCTAAACTCTGGAATAGTCTTCCTGACAGTGTTCGGGGTTCAGATACACTCTCCCAGTTTAAGTGTAGATTAAAAACATATCTTTTTAGCAAAGCCTACACATCACACACATCACACACATCACATCATAACCTTGTGCTCCAGAATACATGATCACATGCACATTATCAATTTGTGCTGTTAATATCATGAACAGCAGCTACGCTAATTCCTCTCCACTGCTTCTCTCTCTCTCTCCCCATCCCGAGGCATCCTGAGGTTTGGCCAGCTCCAGTCACGTCCCACCTCGTGAAGATTATGGACCTATGGATGATCATGGAGAAGTAGATGCCGAGTGTTTAAAGGCCCTGGCATGGAGAAGCTGATGCTGGATCTATGATGATCACAAATTGTTCTGTATTGTTGAAAGATTTATGATCAAACTCTTAATGTCACCCATATGAGGATGGGTTCCCCTTTGAGTCTGGTTCCTCTCAAGGTTTCTTCCTCATATCATCCAAGGGAGTTTTTCCTTGCCACTGTCGCCACGGCTTGCTCATCAGGGACAAACGCACACCATTCACCTTCACTGTTGTTTTCTGTAAAGCTGCTTTGAGACAATGTCTGTTGTGAAAAGCGCTATACAAATAAACTTGACTTGACTTGACTTGACCTTTCCAGACAGTGTTTCTTGTGAATGTTCTCCAAGATGGGGAGCTGAGTGCCAATGATTCATTGGGAGATTTTCATTTTCCATTTTATTTTATAGGGCCTGGAGCAGTGCAGTTGCTGTACCACACAGAAATGGTACAGCTGTAGAAGTTCTCCAGTATCCTGTAGCACAGACAGGACTTTTAAAGTGTCCTCAGCAATCACAGGCGTTGTTGAGACAAGTCAAGAGGTCAGGTCAAGAAGCTTTTATTGTCATTCCAACCATATATAGCTGACGCAGTACACAGTGAAATGAGACAACGGAACCTTCGCATCCCAGCCCTGATGCTACATTAAACAACAATTCCAGAAACAGAACACACAGGGCTGCTAAGTGTCCTTGCCACATAAAGTGCATGTGTGCAACCTGGTGCAAACAGTGCAAAGACAACATAAGACAGTGCAAGACAACACAAGTCAGTGCAGGACAATCCATAAAACACATAATAGCTCCGCCAGTGAACCTGTTGTGACAAGACAAATTGAACAAAATTGAAGAGTAGCAAAAATGTAAAGAAAAAGAAAAAGTGTTCTGCAAAGGAGCAATATAGCAGCAGTTCAGAAAGGATGTGCAAGAAACGCATTTAAAAAGTTTCTGGTATTGAAGTGATGTAATATGAGTGGTACTAAAGTCATGGATGTGCGAAGTAGAGAGAAGAGTTCAGTGACCAGGTGAGATCCTCGAAGATAAGGACTTTAAGTAACTTGAGGCTGAATTCACACTCCACAACATCTCTGTTGGTGTGAATTACTAGGCGCTGGATCTCCTCCCTGAAAGTCGTCTCATCTTTACCTCTGATCAGGCCTACCATTCGTGGTGTCATCAGCAAACTTGATGATGCTTTCTAAGGCCTAGGCAGGTAAGCACTCATTAGTGGAAAAGTGAATATAAGTAAGGGTACAATACGCATCCCTGAGTGTGGGACTGGAGGAGGTGAAGGTGTTCAAGCAAGTCCAGGGTCCAGTTACAGAGATGTGTGCTGATGCCAAGCTGTTGACAGGGCTAACTGTAGTATAAGCTCAGCTAAATTCAACAAACAACTTGCTGAAATGAGAGAGAGAGAGAGCGAGAGAGAGAGAGAGAGAGAGAGAGAGAGAGAGAGAGAGAGAGAGAGAGAGAGACACATGTTATTCTAATGTGACATTATTGACTCTCACTCTGTTTCTCTCTTCAAATTGTAACACAGTACAAATATACCGACACTTTCCAGGATATTGTGCAACATTGGACAAAAGAAGAGATTTGGGAAGAGCAAGAAATAAAAAACAAACAAACAAACACACGCACACAAATATTCAAATGATCTAGGAACTTGTGACTATAGTTATGGGCACTAGTGCAATTTGATATATATGACGTGTTCTACTGGCCTATTAGATAAACACGAAGCGAGACAAAAAGGGACTCACAGTTCATTTTAGGAAGAAACCCTGTATACCCTTAAACACTAGTATGAAATGTTTTTGGACTAATTTTTTAAGGTTTAATTTGTGAATGTTGTTTGTTTGTTTGTGTGTTTGTTTTTTCTGATCTCATCTCAAACTTTTAATGCGAAACCTTAGAGTAAATGGCTGTTCCATACACAATAATCACACAAAATGATGTGAGCATCAATTTCTTTAATCTACATTTTTCTGCAACATGTAAACATTGCCACACGATGGCAGTCAAGCTCTACAACGTCCACCGAACTCTGCCTTTATTAGAAATATCCCTGTATACCCTTAAACACTAGTATAAAGTGTTTTTGGTCTTTTTTTTTTTTTCTTTTTTTTTTTTTCTTTAAGTGTAATTCGTGTATGTTTGTTTGTTCTGATCTCATCTCAGACCCAATTCTTCTACTACATCTACTACTACTACTAACAACCATGATCCTAATAATTATTCTTAGTAAGTTGAGGAATGAGTTAAGAATAGGGTTTGATGAATACCATAAATAATAATAATGATTGCTTAATGCAGCATGGTGTGTAGTTCTGCATCGGTCTTGACTGCTATTGTGTGACCAAATCTAGAAAGTGCACATTCCTCTCTACCTTTTGTTGATTACCGAAGTCAAGTCAAAGGAATTGTTCACTTTATCAAATGATGCCTGTCTACACTACATGGTACGTTATTAGGAAATATAAACAGAGATATATAGCATACACTGCATTTCCTATTCAGGTGAGCACTCAGTGAGCATACACACTCTTTGTGACAGTGGAGCAGTTACCAAGAAAAATGTGTCGTGATGCGCTAAGTTCTAGAATAATAGTTTGATTGACAGTCTGTACAAGTCAGCGTGACACTGTCCAAATACATAGAGACCTTACTGCATATTTTGCAGCATAGGTAAAAGATGCACACACTCCTAGACAAAGTGTGTGGCCCTGTCCATATACTTCTGGACACTAGTGCAGATTGAGCACTGGGTTTGCTCAGCTTGTCAGCTCCTGCTGTGGTGTAATGATGTTCACGAATGATTTGTGAGTTCCTGTTCCTGCACCCGTATTTGCATCTGCATATATGTTTTCTCAATAAAGGAACATTTTTCCCTTTTTTAAGGTGCCATCAAAATATTGGTGCTGTAGAAGTGACTGTGTATCTGAAGCATCATCTGTCTCTGAAACTTCGTCCTATTGAATTGGATAAATAATATACATATATTTACTCAATGTTCTACAGCCCATGTAGGTACACACAATGCTCACTCATTCTGATGCTTGATGCAAATATTACCATAATCTCCTGGCCTATGTGAGAGATGTATGGATAACTGACTACTACTACTACTACTACTACTACTTCTACTACTAATACGACTACTACTATTGCTACTACTGCTAATGCAAATAGTACCACATTAATATAAATGAGAATAATGCTTGTTAATATTAATAATAATCATGGGCCATTCCTACAATAGTCATGCTATATTTCTTGTGTGTTGAAAAGTATAGTACAAGATTAACGCTACTACTACTACTACTGGTAGTGGTGTAAGCAGGGCAGTGGTAGTCCAGTGGTTAGGGCTCTGGGTTACTGATCACAAGGTCAGCGGTTCAAGCCCCAGCACTGCCAAGCTACCACTGTTGAGCCCTTGAGCAAGGCACTGGTTGAGCCCTTGAGCAAGGCGTTTAACACCACCGTATAAACATATATCCGGTCTGATCTACGGGGAGACTCGTGGTGTACTGAAGGTGTTCTTGCAGAACGTCATCCGCGATGCAGTCACATACACCGAGCATGCGAAGAGAAAGACTGTCACCGCTATGGATGTGGTGTATGCCCTGAAACGCCAGGGACGCACTCTTTTTTACGGCACTTAGCCCTATCAGCTCCAGGGGCGCTGTACCATGGCTGACCCTGCGCTCTGACCCCAGCTTCCAGATGAGTTGGGATATGCGAAAACCTTTTAATTGCATATGTACAGTAGCTCAATATTTTGTCCCCCATCAGGTTTACACCTTTTTGGTCAGTAGTGGCACAGTGTGTAAGTAACTGAAAGCATAGTGTGTGCAATATTTTGCATTCCTCATAATGATATAAGCCTACTTAATGCAACAAGAACTGCAATTTGATTTATACTTCTACTGGAATAAAAATTGCAACTGAGTCAAAACAGTTTTTCTAATTATAATTCTCAATTTAAATATTTGTGTGTTGAACTGCATTGAGTGTACCATGCTGTGAGCAAAAACCAAATTAAATCAATTCCACTACATGACTATTACTATTTCTATATCACTATGTTTGTGTGGACAAAAAGCCTGAGGAAGTACAAGACTCTAGCATGTTAACGGCTGTGGCGTTTCGCTTTGAAGACATTGTTTTGTGTGATCGTTGGTTTTAGGTCCGCCCCCTCGCCTGTTCTCAACTAGGTCCTGTGGAGAGAGAATAAATAGGCGGGCATTGCGCGGGGCTTCTTTATTGAGCAGCTTGACTTTGTGAGAGCAGCACCATGTCTGGAAGAGGCAAGGGTGGCAAGGGACTCGGTAAAGGAGGCGCTAAACGCCATCGTAAGGTTCTGCGCGATAACATCCAGGGTATCACTAAGCCGGCTATCCGCCGTCTGGCTCGCCGTGGTGGTGTTAAACGTATATCCGGTCTGATCTACGAGGAGACTCGAGGTGTACTGAAGGTGTTCTTGGAGAACGTCATCCGCGATGCAGTCACATACACTGAGCATGCGAAGAGAAAGACCGTCACCGCTATGGATGTGGTGTATGCCCTGAAACGCCAGGGACGCACTCTTTACGGCTTCGGCGGTTAAACGCTTACCTACCAAATAACGTGAACACAACGGCTCTTTTAAGAGCCACCCAAATATTACAAAATGAGCTATTGTTTCTTTTACTGTGTGTGTGTGTGTGTGTGTGTGTGTGTGTGTGGCGGAGAAGGGGAGGAAATAACTATTTTCTCAAGTGTATGTGACTAATGGAATTTGTAATAATTATAGATATATTCTAATAAGGTAAAATGTTGCACAAGCACTACAGTTTTGTCTCAAAGTCTCTCTCTTTTATTTATATATATATATATATATATATATATATATATATACTTCATATTTGTCTGTGCGTGTGCGCGCACAAAACGGCGGGCAGGGAAACAAAGAGTAGCTCAGGGGCGGGGGAGAGGGAACGGGAGAGGATGGGAGGAGGGCGGAGCCTTGTATGATGAGGTTTGGATTTGTGACCAATAATACGACTCCTTTCCCTTGTACGTAATTACAATGCAGGTCTGTAAATAGAGAGGCGGCGAGGCGGTCCTTTTTCATTCTCTCGCAGTTTCCTCGAGAAGCAGCATTATGCCTACTGATCCAGCAAAGACCGCGCCCAAGAAGGGCTCCAAGAAGGCTGTCACGAAGACGGCCGGCAAAGGAGGCAAGAAGCGCAGAAAGTCAAGGAAGGAGAGCTACGCTATCTACGTGTACAAGGTTCTGAAGCAGGTGCACCCTGATACCGGCATTTCTTCTAAGGCTATGGGCATCATGAATTCCTTCGTAAACGACATTTTCGAGCGCATCGCCGGTGAGTCTTCTCGTCTCGCTCACTACAACAAGCGGTCCACCATCACTTCCAGGGAAATCCAGACCGCCGTGCGCCTGTTGCTTCCCGGTGAACTTGCAAAGCATGCCGTGTCCGAGGGCACAAAGGCCGTCACCAAGTACACCAGCTCAAAGTAAAGCGTGTTATCGCCGTCTTTAAGATAAAAACCAACGGCTCTTTTAAGAGCCACCCATTTTTTCATACAAAGAGCGGTCTTCTTTGCGGGGGCTGCAATTCTCCCCGCCCGCTGACTATGACCTTTTGTATAACGAGGTAAGTAAACAAACCTTAGCATTAGAGATACAGCAGTACAGCATCATTTAAATTATAGTCATGGCAGCATTGCATAATTAGCATTAGAGCTATATTTGCAGAACAGCACAACATAATTTAATTTTGAGCTATATTTGCACATCTTTTGAATTAGGGCCATAGTCACACAACCGTGTTTCCCATCAGGGTCCTAGCAGCACAACATAATTTGAATTAGAACCATAGCAGCACAGCATTATTTGAATTGGAGTCATAGTAGCACACTATTGTTCTGCTAACTGTTGTGCTACTATGACTCCAATTCAAATAATGTTGTGCTACTAGGGCCCTGGTGGGATACACTGTTCTGCTCCTATAGCTCTAATGCTAACGGTGTTTCACATCAGGGCTATATAGCAGTGCAACATAATCTGAATTATAGTCATAATAGCACTGTAATTAGCATTAGAGCTATAGTTGCAGAACAGTGTTTCACACCAGGGCCATAGCAGCACAATAATAATTTAAATTAGAACCATATTTGCACATCTTTTGAACTAGTGCAATGGCAGCACAACTGTGTTTCCCATTAGCGCCCTAGCAGCACAACCTAATATACATGAGCGCTTCAGTGGAACAACATAATTTGAAATTGGGCCATGGCGTCACAATAGTGTTTTACATCAGGGCCCTAGCAGCACAACATACTTTGATTTAGAGTGATAGAAGCACAACGTAATTTGAATTAGAGTGATAGTTGGGCAACATAATCTGAATTATAGTCATGGCAGCACTGTGTAATTAGCATTAGAGCTATAGTTGCAGAACTATGTTGTGCTGCTAGGGCCCTGACATGAAGCACAGTTAGCATTAGAGCTACAGTAGCAGCAAAGTGTTTCGAATCAGGGCCCTAGCAGCACAACATATTTAAAATTAGAGTCATAGTTGGCCAACATAATTTGAATTATAGTCATAGCAGCACTACATAATTAACATTAGAGCTATAGTAGCAGTACAGTGTTTCACATCAGGGCCCTAGCAGCACAACATAATTTGTATTAGAGCCATAGTAGCACAACATTGTTAGCATTAGAGCTATAGTAGCAGAACAATGTTGTGCTACTATGACTCTAACTCAAGGTATGTTGTGCTGTTAGGGCCCTGATGTGAAACACAGTTAGCATTAGAGCTATAGTAGCAGTACAGTGTTTAACTCGAGTTATGTTGTGCTACTAGGGACCTGATGTGAGAGTCATACTTAGCATTAGAGCTATAGTAGCAGTATAGTGTTTTACACCAGTGCCCTGTAGCCACATCAGGGCTGGGGTCCCTAGCAGCACACCATCATTTGAATAAGAGCCATAGTAGCACAACGTACTTTGAATTAGAGCCATATCAGTACTACATAATTCTTATTAGAGCTACAGTAGCGGAACAGTGTTTCCCACTAGGGCCATAACAGCACAACATGATTTGAATTAGAGCCATGGTAGCAGAGCATCATTTGACTTAGAACCATAGTTGGCCAAGATCATTTGGATTAGAGTCAGAGTAGCACAACATAATTAGCACTAGAGCTACAGTAGCAGCACAGTGTTCCACATCAGGGCCCTAGTAGCACAACATAATTTTAATTAGAGCAATAGTAGCACAACATAGTTAGCATTAGAGCTATAGTAGCAGAACAATGTTGTGCTACTATAACTCTAACTCAAGGTATGTTGTGCTGCTGGGGCCCTGACGTGAAACACAGTTAGCATTAGAGCTACAGTAGCAGCACAGCGTTTCAAATCAGGGCCCTAGAGGCACAACATATTTTAAATTAGAGCAATAGTTTGCCAATATAATTTGAATTATAGTCATAGCAGCACAACATAATTAGCATTAGAGCTATAGTAGCAGTACAGTGTTTCACATAAGTGCCCTAGCAGCACAACGTAAATTGAATTAGTCATAGTTGGCCCACATGATTTGTATTGTCATATCGGCATTACATAATTAGCATCAGGGCCCTAGCAGCACAACATAATTTGTATTAGAGTCATAGTAGCACAACATTGTTAGCATTAGAGCTATAGTAGCAGAACAATGTTGTGCTACTATGACTCTAACTCAAGGTATGTTGTGCTGTTAGGGCCCTGATGTGAAACACAGTTAGCATTAGAGCTATAGTAGCAGTATAGTGTTTCACATCAGGGCCCTAGTATCACAACATAACTTGAGTTAGAGTCATAGTTAGCATTAGAGCTATAGTAGCAAAACAATGTTGTGCTACTATGACTCTAACTCGAGTTATGTTGTGCTGCTAGGTCCCTGTTGTTTCACACCAGGGCCCTGTAGCCACATCAGGGCTAGGGTCCCTCGCAGCACACCATAATTTAAATGAGAGGCATAGTAGCACACTGTACTTTGAATTAGAGTCATATCAGCACTACATATTTAGCATTAGAGCTACAGTAGCACAACAGTGTTTTACATCAGGGCCAGGACAGCACAACATTATTTGAAATTGAGCCACAGTAGTGGAACAGTGTTTCCCACTAGGGCCATAGCAGCAAAACAAAATTGAAATTAGAGCCATAGTTGGCCAACATAATTTGACTCAGAGCCATAGTTGGCCAACATAATTTGACTCAGAGCCATAGTTGGCCCACATAAATTGAATTATAGTTATAGCAGCACTACATAATTAGCATTAGAGCTATAGTAGCAGTATAGTGTTTCACACCAGTGCCCTGTAGCCACATCAGGGCTGGGGTCCCTAGCAGCACGCCATCATTTGAATGAGAGCCATTGTAGCACAAAGTACTTTGAATTAGAGCCATATCAGTACTAACCTAATTTGAAATTGGGCCATGGCGTTATGATTCACTTAAAACCTGTCCATTTTTATTAAATATAAAAATGGCGAAATTAAAACTTTATTTAAAAATGTATTCACTATGTTCTTTCTTTAGTCAGATATTTAAAAAGTAAATCCACCAAAAAATAAACATTAAACATTTGTTTTTACTAATAAAACCTGCCATGAAACACAGGTCCGACAAGTAAAAATCGTACGTGTGGAAACAGAGCAAACATATCAAAAGTACCGCACGACGACAAGTTGCAATGTCTCATATTACCACTAGATGGTAGCATTTTACTACTACAAAAATCGCCGATGTCCAGTTTTTTTTTTTACCTCAAATTTCGTTAAAATTACACTGAAACTGTACAAGAGTCTGTTGTTATTAATATAATCATCTTATTAATAATAATAATAACAATAATAATCATAATAATAATAAATCTAGCAATGTATCTTGTATCTAATAATATTCTACATATATAAAAAAATAGGATAGCTATTATACAATTTTTAAATATATAATTTAATAAAGAATATATAAAAGTAACAACGAGTTTTATTATTCCTTTTTTTATTTACTTAAATATTCATGATTCACTCAGAACTCGTCCATTGTTATTAAATATAAAAAAGAACAAAAATGTAAACTTTATTTAAAAACTTATTCACGACATCCTTCATTTAGTCGGATATTAAAAAATAAATCCACCGAGAAATAAATATTAAACATTTCTTTTTACTGATTAAAATCGGCATGAAGCACAGGTCCGACAAGTAAAAACCATCCGTGTGGAAACAGAGCAAAAAATACCAAAAGTACCGCTCGACGACAAGTTGCAATGTCTCATATCACCACTAGAGGAGGTATTTAACTACTACAAAAATCGCCGATGTTCAGATTTTTTATATTTTACCTCAAATTTCATTAAAATTACACTTAAATTGTACAAGAGTCTGTTATTATCAATATAACCATATTTCTAATAATAACAATAATAAC
The DNA here is from genome assembly GCF_946808225.1 of Silurus aristotelis. Lineage (NCBI taxonomy): Eukaryota > Metazoa > Chordata > Actinopteri > Siluriformes > Siluridae > Silurus > Silurus aristotelis. The sequence continues at coordinate 2,882,920 of NC_139588.1, read as the reverse complement.
AATAATAATGATAATAATAATAATAAAAATAATAATAATAATAATAATAATACATCTAATAATGTATCTTGTATCAAACAATATTCTACATATATAAATAAGATAGCTATTATAAAATTTTAAAATATATAATAGAATAAAGAATATATAAAAGTCACAACGATTTCATTCATTTTATTATTTGCTTAATTATTCATGATTCACTGAGAACCCGTCCATTTTTATTGAACATAAATATAAAAAGAGTGGAAATAAAACTTTAAACGCAAAACAAATTTATTCAAGACGTTCTTGCTTTAGTCGGATATTTAAAAAATAAATCCATGGTATAATAATAATTATAATTACAATATTATATATATATATATATATATATATATATATATATATATATATATATATATATATATATATATATATATATATAGTATTTTACCTCAAATTTCAAATATAATTACAATAAATGGCTATTAGCTGCCAAACCCTCAGCAACACACGATACATGTAATCAGGGACCACACCATTGATCAGGTGAAAATTGGGTCCACAATCAGAGATGCCCCTTTTATGACCAAAATGCTCTGTTCGTTATTTTTGCCAATCTCACCTATTTGCACAGTTGTGTTGTGATCTCTAAGGTCTGGCATCTCCTCCAAACAAGGATACACTCGCACTGTCCCAGTGCCTTTTCTCACTTGAACACCTGGATGAAGACTGTTTGAAATTTTGCAGCAAAGGTCGTGCAACAGCATCACATACAGCACTTAATGCATAGACCTTTGTGGTTTTAATTAATTAATCTACTGGATCTTGCCATTAAGGTCTCGTTTGTCCAAGAATTTAGCATTCCTTCACAAAAGGTTTGAGGAAGCTAGTCATTAGTGGTTCAGATGAGCCAAACCACAAGGCACATAGTAGGACATTTTTATCTCTTTTCTCAGGGGGTACTTTTTTAACAAATCATAGTAAGGGCCAAATGCTGAATTTATATGACTGGAACACAGAAAAGAAAGAATCGCTAACTGATTTCAGATATTTGTACAACTTCCCATCAGAAATATCCGTTATTTCATTACTGTTTTGGTCATTGTAAATCTTTTTGAATTCATTCTCCAAAAGAGCTTTAAATGGATCCCTCAATGGTATACAAATAAAAAAACTGAACAAATTCTACACTTTGTCTCACAGTTTGTGTTGATGAGCAAATCTGGCATTTGCTCATCAACACAATTGGCACTGAAAAGCCAATGTAAGAGCTGCAAATGCCACAATAATGAAGATATTCTGATTTGTAGACAAAACCAATTTAAACACCTTTTCTAGAATTTACTTGCTACGTGGGACGCTTGCAGCATCCCCACTAAATAACCTTAACATCTTTAGTAAGTCCTCCATTAAAGCCCCTGTTACATTGTGCTTCATAGGAAGGCAACTATGTTCATCCAACTGGTATCTGTGACATGGTTATTTGAGAAACCTGACGTGGCCCAGTTGATATTCAATAACAAATGGAAAAAGAACAAAATAAGGATCATATTTAAAGTATTTACTAAAAGATTTGTGTTAAGCTTTAATGTTGATCTACTTATTTTTAAACTCGACAACATTGCATTCCGCTATGTCCTGAATTACGCATCACATCTTACGTTCAGTTTATCTACACATTTAGAGACGTACAAAATGTGTGTATGTAACAAAATGTGAACCAAAATGACATACAAATGTCCTTATTTACCTGCACCTCTGATGAAGTCCCCTCTTCTGCACTTTCTGATGGATGAGACACAGGGCTGTAACCCTTAAAAGACTTATAGAAGATATACGAGTTGAACTATAATAGAAAAAATAGCAATAAAAACATGTAGAAATATAGCTAAAATAGAAATATGAAAATGTTTACCTGTATTTTTTGAATATAGACTCCTCAGTCCTCAGTGAAAGATTGACCTGGATTAGGGGACAAAATGAACTGATAAATGTGAATATGAAGAGAATGTTATTTAAGAAATAAAGATTCAAGTATTAAAAGATGGTTCTTTTCGAGGGAGGGAAACTCACATTAGTGTTTGATGATCGTGACTGTTTGTCGACATCCTCAACAGCAATTTGGTAAATCACAGTGATGAATTTAAGTTTAAATCCAAACCCCATGTGTAATTAAAGAAACTCTTTAGACAAAACTGACAGTCCAGTAGATGCATTAAGAACAGAATTTAGTAAAGATTTAGACTAAGATTTAGTTTGATACTGAATGATGGTGTTTTTTTCTAAATATTGATCAGTTGACTTTTAATTGGTCTTTATCTAAATTGTCCTACAGCTTTATTTTGTATTTTCTTGGTAAAATCAATGGTAAAAACTTATTTTTATGATTTTCACACAAGTGTGTTGTGGCATTGTGCTTACAATTGCAGTTGTGTCAAAATCTATTGTTTAGTACATGGTATTATTATTAACCCAAACCAAGACAGACATCTTTTATTATTGTTCTTTACAAACAAAAAAAATAGTTCACTTCTGCAAAGCACTTCCTGTGTGAAGTCCAATCAACACATCTGTTTCCGATTTAGCGAGTTAGAGAAATGTAAACAATGTGTGATTCTACTCAAGAAGTTCAGTATGAGTGCTCTACTGGGATTATAGGAACTTGTGTTATGTCTTTCAACCATTTACAATTTGCAGAGTTACTGAACTGTTGTAAAAGTAAGCATGTAGTAAATGTGTATTTATTTTTATTTTTTTCATACATTTATTTTGTTCCAAGTCCGTTTTGACTTGCATCAGCCGCTATATGTTTGTCAAACATGCCATCATCAGTGGACCCCTGACTGAAGGACATCCTTCGGAGTGGCTATTGGCCAGCTTCTGTCAACAGTTCCACACTTTATACACTGGACCTCCTGAGCTGCTTTCAGGAACTCAAGGTCATCTCTCCGGGATTCTCCAGACAAGCCTTCACAAAGCAGCTGAAACATCGCACTAAGATTGAAGGAAGAGTAACTGTAATTGTTTTACCATATTATAAAACTTCTTTCTGTAAACAGACATCACATATTCTATTATATATGTATATATTCCAGTCTGGACATATCAATGTCGATACACTACAGCACAGCTTCTTAGAGTTTTCATCTGCTTCATTTGAGGAAAAACAGCTCTGCTGTGGTGCTCCTTTCACCTGCACACATGTCCAGTCTGTAGGATTTAGTGGTAACTAGCGGTGTGGTTGTAGATTACAACCATCTTCCTCCAAGCTGAAGTAGAAAAAGTGATTGGTTCTATCTAGAGCCAGTAGTTTGTTTTTCCATTGTGGGTTACCGTAGGAACATGGCGGCTTCCGTGGAAGGGGACCATATTTAGATAAAAAACTGCTCATTCCAAAGTAATTAAAGCACAATTCTTATTTTCAGGAATATGTGTAACCCTAAATGTTACACACTGAACCATTGACTTACCTGTTTATCAATCTAAAGTGAAATTTTCACATACTTCAATTATTGCAGCTTTGCTTTAATTTTTTTTTAGGTGCAATAAATTTTCACTTGTTGAACAGTGTTGTGACAAAACCTCTACCCCTGTACTTCCTGTCTTTCTAGACAGCAGCACGCTTCCACCGCCTTAGAAGGAAGCTGGCAGAAGACAAAAAACTCCTTCTTCAGGAGATCAAGAACTACAATGGTCTTGTACTATACTCTGAAACAAACATTGATGTAGCTGTGGTGGAGCATTCCCTTACTGGAGAGAGCACCATGTCTCAAATATGGTCGTGGGAGGTTCATGGCAGTGATATGTCAGCTTTCAGACGCTTCACCAGAATGTATTTACAGGTCAGCTATATAGAGTACAATGAACTAAGATTTAATTTGGATAAAAGAAGTATGTGTTTGTAGTTACAAAACAGTGCCATGCTATTATGCAAGATCGTCTCATATAAACATATAACTATTGTTGATTCTTAGCAAACATTTCAATCAAGAAGCAAATGCATGACCAAGTGATGTTGACAATGTGACTGCAAGAAGACAAAAGCATTTTGGTGTTGGAGATGGAACAACACTGCACATGCTTGCAGAGCCTGCCAGTTGTTCTCAAATACAAGATAGCTGAGGAGTGTAAGTTTAATAAAACCCCTGTCCATATTACAATAAAAAAACATATCAGTGTCTATCACAGAACTTGGATGAAGTAGAACAGCTCTGTTTGAGATGGTCATTTGTCTTTAAAGTCTTAGGGCTTTAAAGTTGTCACATTTGCTTAAGAGATTTATTGTATTGTTGCTGTTACATGAAAGCTGAAATGAACTAAATAATTTTGAACATTACAATTTGTTTCCTGATGTGTAACATAAGGTTAGCATAACATCAAGCTTATTATTATCTCCTCCAGTCAACATAGAAAATCCAGCTGGTCAGCATCATCAAAAACCTTTTTATTAATGTAACTCCTTGAATTCTACACAAGGTGTTACTTTACCACACCTGTAGAAGAAAGATGTTAACATAAAATAGCTTTTAGACATAGGCTGCAACACAAATCGCTTTCTGCTGCTTTGGGCTTCGCTGCATAAAGTCACCTCAGTGAGACATCAGAGTTGCCTTAAGTGGGTTTATTCCACAGGTAGCTGGCAGTATGACAATGATGCACAAGAAAATGCCAGCCATCCTGGTATACAGATTTAAATGGGTGGAATGTTGCCTCATGAAGCAGTCTTAAAATGTAGTTTGTCTTTGATGTTATCTTTTTTTGTATTTTGCGATGTAGACAAGGGAAATGAGGGACTTTGCTGTCTCTTAAGAAGAAGATGTCAGAAAGGTTGCAAGTGGTCCTCTAACAGTACAAGACTGCTTTAGGCCCTAAAGCCTCTGCCCTTCCACATGTTGAAGCAGAAAATCAAAGTGGCCTCAGTAGTCCAGACACCAGTGAGGATGAAGAAGAAAACACAATTTAGGTAATTAACTTATTCAAATGTATGATTGTTTGTTCTAAAAAAAAATAGACCAGGGTATAGAAAAAAAATAGACCAGGTTGCTTGAATAAGCATTGTGCTTGTGCATGGAGAACATAAGCAGCCCTGAAGAGTTCAGTCAGTTTTAAGCCTTGTGGCACCTGTTTTTAACAGCCAATCAGCTCGTAGCAAAGTTAGCTGGTCAAGTCCCTAAACTGTCAGCTGGTTGAGCCTGGTTAAAGTCAGTGTTGACTACACATGGCTTAATTAGTTTGGTGGAATGGCTTGAGCCTGCAGTGAATGTTACTGTTAATTCAAGCCAGGTTTTTTCAAGTGAGCACAGCTTTCCATTAACTGTGTTGATGAAATGCCCCCATTGCTGTTACTCTTCAGAATTTCTTTGTGTATTTGTTGATGCTTTACGTGGTCTAGTGGTTAGGATGTGGCGCTTTCACCGCTGCGGCCCGGGTTCGATCCCCGGTCAGGGAACCAACCCCGGCCACTCTTAGTGCCGGTCCCAAGCCTGGATAAATGGGGAGGATTGCGTAAGGAAGGGCATCCAGCGTAAAAACATGCGGATGATCCGCTGTGGCGACCCCTAATGGGAGAAGCCAAAAGAAAGTAAATTTGTTGATGCTTTACACATACAAGAACTGAACTTCACCTTCTTCTATAAAAACCTCTTGCTGTTTTGTTTTTTTGTATTTCTTCAGATGGATGTGCACAAAGGACTGTGTCAAAGGAAATTAACTTGTATTTTTAGAATGCTCTAAACAGGTATGAGACAGGTATGAGGTGTGAGGTATTATGGGAGTGTGAGTGTATTATAAACATTATAACATAAATACTTACCTCAACCCTATTGAACCCAAGTCCTCTTCACCTCACCTACATCAGTACCTGACTTTACTAAGACCCTTCTGTCTGAATGAGCACAAATCTAAACAAACACAATCCATAATCTAGTGGAACATCTTTCCAGAGAGGGAAGCTTATTATAAGAGCAAATGGAGACTGAATGTGGAATGGGATGTTCAAAAATCACATATAAATCTTATGGCCAGGGGTCCACAAACTTTTAGCAATATAGTGTATAGATTAAGCATATTCATATGTGGAATCTTGTTTAATTTGACATCACACTGCATTATTAATTCATCATTTATGGCATGTCTTTTTACTCAACTTCAAACAATCTGATCTTGCTTAAAATTACATCTGAGATATAGAAAGTAATGTGTATAGTAAGGTGTTTATGCATGTTAATGCATGCAAAGCTTTGTTTTAGTATTTGTACATTTACTGCATGTATTTGAACATTCTTAGGGGAACAAGTTGGTGTGGTGGGGATTGGCTGGACCTGGGAGAGTTTTTCTCTGTGTATGTGTGAGTGTATTTGAATTGTTTTGTCTATTTTGCTTTATGTACAGTAGTTTCTGTCTATTTGTTAAGGGCCCCCTTGAGAACTAGATGGTTCATCTGAAGTGGTTTATCCTTTCAATCAACTTACAGAAATATGAGCAAAATGAATCACCTTTTTGAATGAAAATAAAAGTGCATTACTGTGAGAGACGTGGGGGATGGCCTGAAGTACTTGGGTTGAGGCTGAAACCATAGATCTTAGGACTAAAGGAAATACATTGGCTAATAAAACAGATTCTGTCATAGAAGGTGTTTCATTTTATTAACTGTTTCCACATAAATAGCTCTGAGCTCTTTCCTGTTTGCAGTGGTGATGGACAGGTTGAAGGACAAGGTCAGACAGGAGTCTCCATGGACTATGTTGTTTGTGGAGGATATTGTGATTTGTGGTTGGAGTAGGGAGCAGGTGGAGAAGAGCCTGGAGGGGTGGAGGTGCACGCTGGAGAAAAGGGGAATGAAAGTCAGTAGGAGTAAGACAAAGTAGATGTGTGTGAATGAGAGGGAGGGCAGTGGAGTGGTGTGGTTGCAGGGAGAAGAGGTGGAGAAGGTGGGGGAAATATATATTAGTATTAAGATGGGCCTTATACTAGTTCTCTTAACACACATTTGTATGTTATCTGTTCAATGTCTATACAATCTTTATGATGTGAGCATGTAAGGTACACGGAATGTCTTTGTCTGGACTCACACATCTCTGGTTACTGTGTCTTCTTACTCAATCAGAATCAGTTTTAGCTCAGGGGTTTTACAGAGTCTACTGTGTGTGTATATATATATATATATATATATATATATATATATATATATATATATATATATATATATATATATATATATATACACAAAGTGAGGACAATAAGTATTTGAACACCCTGCTATTTTGCAAGTTCTCCCACTTAGAAATCATGGAGGGGTCTGAAATTGTCATTGTAGGTGCATGTCCACTGTGAGAGACATAATCTAAAAAAAAAAATCCAGAAATCACAATATATGAGTTTTAAACTATTTATTTGTATGATACAGCTGCAAATAAGTATTTGAACACCTGTCTATCAGCTAGAATTCTGACCCTCAAAGACCTGTTAGTCTGCCTTTAAAATGTCCACCTCCACTACATTTATTATCCTGAATTAGATGCACCAGTTTGAGGTCGTTAGCTGCATAAAGTCAGCTAACGACCTGTCCACCCCATACAATTAGTAAGAATCCAACTACTAACATGGCCAAGACCAAAGAGCTGTCCAAAGACACTAGAGACAAAATTGTACACCTCCACAAGGCTGGAAAGGGCTATGGGGAAATTGCCAAGCAGCTTGGTGAAAAAAGGTCTACTGTTGGAGCAATCATTAGAAAATGGAGGAAGCTAAACATGACTGTCAATCTCCCTCGTGGGGTCTCAATGATCCTAAGGAAGGTGAGAAATCAGCCCAGAACTACACGGGAGGAGCTGGTCAATGACCTGAAAAGAGCTGGGACCACCGTTTCCAAAGTTACTGTTGTTATACACTAAGACGTCATGGTTTGAAATCATGCATGGCACTGAAGGTTCCCCTGCTTAAACCAGCACATGTCCAGGCATGTCTTAAGTTTGTCAATGACCATTTGGATGATCCAGAGGAGTCATGGGGGAAAGTCATGTGGTCAGATGAGACCAAAATAGAACTTTTGGGTCATAATTCCACTAAACCTGTTTGGAGGAAGAAGAATAATGAGTACCATCCCAAGAACACCATCCCTACTGTGAAGCATGGGGGTGGTAGCATCATGCTTTGGGGGTGTCTTTCTGCACATGGGAAGGGCGACTGCACTGTATTAAGGAGAGGATGACCGGGGCCATGTTTTGCGAGATTTTGGGGAAGAACCTCCTTCCCTCAGTTAGAGCATTGAAGATGGGTCGAGGCCGGGTCTTCCAACATGACAATGACCCGAAGCACACAGCCAGGATAACCAAGGAGTGGCTCTGTAAGAAGCATATCAAGGTTCTGGCGTGGCCTAGCCAGTCTCCTGACCTAAACCCAATAGAGAATCTTTGGAGGGAGCTCAAACTCCGTGTTTCTCAGCGACAGGCCAGAAACCTGACTGATCTAGAGAAGATCTGTGTGGAGGAGTGGGCCAAAATCCCTCCTGCAGTGTGTGCAAACCTGGTGAAAAACTACAGGAAACGTTTGACCTCTGTAATTGCAAACAAAGGCTCCTGTACCAAATATTAACATTGACTTTCTCAGGTGTTCAAATACTTATTTGCAGCTGTATCATACAAATAAATAGTTTAAAAATCATACATTGTGATTTCTGGATTTTTTTTTTTTAGATTATGTCTCTCACAGTGGACATGCACCTACAATGACAATTTCAGACCCCTCCATGATTTCTAAAAAATTAGCACAGTGTTATAATGATCATACACGCACCTTAAAACAGACCACTCGAAAATTAGAACGGAAATGGCGTCAAACAAAATTACAAGTATTTCAAATAGCATGGAAGGAGAGCCTCCTAATTTATAGAAAATTTCTTAGTGCTGCTAGATCAGCATATTTCTCCACCCTCATAGAAAATAACAAGCATAATCCTAGATTTTTATTCAGCACGGTAGCAAAATTAACAGGGAATAAAAGCACTGCACTCACATGCACACCATTAATAGGTAGTAATGATTTAATGAACCTTTTTAATAATAAAATTGAAAACATCAGGCAAAAAATCCAAACGATTAATATAAATCCAAATTATTTTACAAGTAACCCTGTAGACAGCAGTGTAATTATAACAGACAATCAATTACAAAGTTTTACTCCTATTCACGAGAATGACTTAATTTCATTAATTTCCTCATCAAAATCATCAACCTGCATTCTCGATCCCTTGCCTACAAGTTTCTTTAAACAGATAATTCCAGAGGTAATTGAACCTGTTTTAAAAATAATAAACTCTTCCATTAGCACTGGTTATGTACCAAAATCCTTCAAACTGGCAGTTATCCACCCCCTAATTAAGAAACCTGACCTTGACCCATGTCAGCTGTCCAACTACAGACCAATATCAAATCTCCCCTTCATAGCCAAAATTTTGGAAAAGGTTGTAGCACAGCAGTTATGCTCACACCTACTTATGAATAACATTTTTGAAATGTATCAGTCAGGAGTTTGGCCTCATCATAGCACACAGACGGTGCTAGTTAAGGTGGTAAATGACCTGTTATTGGCCTTTGATCAGGGTTTTGTCTCTTTACTTGTTTTGCTCGACCTTAGTGCAGCTTTTGACACCATTGATCACACTATACTACTTGCTAGACTTGAGAACGTTGTTGGAATAAAAGGGAACAGCTCTCTCTTGGCTCAGGTCTTATTTGACTGATCCCTATCAGTTTGTTGATGTAAATGGTGAGTTCTCCACACTCTATGAGGTAAAGTTTGGTGTTCCTCAAGGATCTGTCTTAGGCCCACTGCTTTTCTCTTTATATATGCTGCCTCTTGGTGAAATCATTCATAAACATGGGATTCGCTTCCATTGCTATGCTGATGACACACAGCTGTATATTTCAGCAAAGCCAGATGAGAGAGATCAGTTTAACAATGTTGAGAAGTGTGTAAAGGACATTAGACAGTGGATGCTTAATAACTTTCTTCTGCTCAACTCAGATAAGACGGAAGTACTTTTACTAGGACCACATGCAGCTAGAAGTAAACTTTCCGATTACGTAGCATCTCTGGATGGTGTTTCTGTTTCAGCATGTACGGCTGTCAAAGACCTTGGTGTGATTATTGACTTGAGTCTTTCCTTTGAGTCTCACGTGAATAATATTACCAGGATCGCCTTCTTTCACCTTAGAAATATTGCTAAAATTAGAAATATAATGTCGTTACAGGATGCAGAAAAACTAGTTCATGCTTTTATTACATCTAGATTAGACTACTGTAACGCTTTACTGTCCAAGTAAGTGCATAAATAAGCTTCAGTTAGTTCAGAATGCAGCAGCAAGAGTCCTCACTAGATCTAGGAAATATGACCACATCACCCCTGTTTTAATCAGTCTACACTGGCTTCCACTCAAATCTCGCATTGATTATAAAATATTACTACTGACGTATAAAGCACTTAACGGTCTCGCACCGCAGTATCCGACTGAACTTCTCTACCAGTATGATCCTCCACGCCTACTTAGATCAAAAGGTGCTGGCTATCTGTTGGTTGCTCAAATAATGAAGACTACAGCAGGGGCAGATCTTTTTCTTATAAAGCCCCACAGTTATGGAACAACTTTCCAATCAGTGTTCGGGACTCAGACACAGTCTCAGTGTTCAAGTCGAGGTTGAAAACTTATTTATTTAGTCAAGCCTTTTATCAGTAGATTTTTCTCAGGTAAAGGAGCAGATCTGGAGGGAACATGGATATAGAGTGTTTGGTGAACACTCTATATTTGTATGCTGTCGTCCCCTCACATTCACACGTTCACTCGGGTTTGTTGACGGTGGTGTGGTGGGTCGTCTCTTATCCCAGAGATCCCTCATGTCTGTGTTACCTTCTGGTTCTCCCTTTTAGTTATGCTGCCATAGCGAGCCTTGCCGGAGTCCAAACTGCACAGTAACATTAACTTTCATACACCAATAGGGACACCTAATAATCCATATCCTTATCTTCCCGTCACCTCTCTCTCTCTCTCTCTCTCTCTCTCTCTCTCTCTCTCTCTCTCTCTCTCTCTCTCTCTCTCTCTCTCTCAATAGAGTTAAACATGCTCCTGAGGCTCCAGTGACCACTGTTCCTGCCCCTCTCCCCTTTGTTGGAACTTCACACTTCTGTGCAGCTTGGGACAGTCTCTCATCAACACCTTGGGTGGTTCCATGTAATTCCGGAGTAGAACGGGTGCTTTAAGGATGGATTGGACTGTAGTTGGTGTCGGCGGTCTGCTTTAAATGGACATTTGGTGCAACCCAGATGAGGATGGGTTCCCTCTTGAGTCTGGTTCCTCTCAAGGTTTCTTCCATATGCCATCTCGGGGAGTTTTTCCTTGCCACAGTTGCTCATCAGGGACAAACATACTTACAAAGAACATATTTACGTTTAATCAACACATTATCTGTGTAAAGCTGCTTTGAGACAATGTTCATTGTTAAAAGCGCTATACAAATAAAAATGAATTGAATACTTGCATAATCGTGAAGTTAGTGCACAAGAGGCAGTGTATAGGTTGACAAATATGCATTTAAAGGAGTGTTCCAGAAATGTTCAGTTTATTCCCACAGGTGATTCAGTTCGTATGAGTTTACCATTGCAAGTTCTACAGAACAAGTTGCAGTCGCAAACTTTAAGAAGTGAAGAGATGTGGATGAAAAGTTTGGTTGATCGTTACAAGAATAGACCACGTCAGAGTGTTTTTGACGATATGTGCTTAGCCACATTTGCGTCTGAGTATCGTATTACATCTTAAGGTCAGTCTCCCAATGAAATGACATTAGATAATAATCTTGGTTTCATTGTTACAAAAAACACATTCAGCCTGCAGTTGTTCGTTATGCACGATTTTCAGTGACTAAGAGTCCTGAAAAGTTTTACCAAAGTATACTGCAATTGTTTTCTCCTTATCGTGCAGATACGGAACTAAAACCAGAGGGATATACTACTTATGAACACTTTTATAAAGAAGGTGTTTAGGTAATGGATTAGTAAAATTGGTTTAAAATGTAGTCAATAAAAACAGAGCATTATTTGAAAAGGATGCAGACGTGTTGGATACCGCACACAATACTGTTAATACTGAGGGCATATTAGAAAGTGCATGGTGTTCCCTTTGTCCTGAGCAGCAAGTTGATCATTTAGAATGTAAACAGGTTAGACGTGAGATTGTCCAAGAAGAAGAAGAAGATGATAATGAAAGTATTCCAGATTTGACTGATAAAAACGTTACAAAAGTTACACAGTTACACAAAAAATTGTTTGAGTCGTGTTAAAGGGTTAAGTATAATTTGTTCCTTAAACAAAACCCAGATGGCTGTTTTTAATAAAATAAGGCAGTGGTGTTTGGGTAAAATTAGAGGAGAAAACACAAAACCTTTTTATTTGTTTATTACTGGTGGTGCAGGAACAGGCAAAACTCATTTAATTGAAGCCATAAAATGAGTCTTCATGACTATTGTCTCAGATTTCTTTGAATCCAGATGATATTTGTGTTGCTTTAACAGCACCAACAGGCATTGCAGCATACAATTTAAAGGCTGCAACAATATTTAGTATTGGCACAAATGTAAAATTGCCATACACACCATTGGGTGAGGACAAATTAAATTCTTTGCGAGCAAATTTCCATGGTCTTCAAATACTAATAGATGAAATATCTATGGTTGATCATAAATTATTGGCATATATACATGGAAGATTGCGTGAAATTAAACAGAGTGGAGATTTGTCTGCTTTTGGTAATGTGAGTGTAATTACTGTTGAGGACTTTTTCCAATTGCCTCCTGTGAAGGGAAAACCATTGTATGTGGATGTACCTGAAATGAGTTTATGGAGTTGTTTTAGTGTTGTTGAACTCACACAGGTTGTTAGACAAAAGGACAGTAATTTTGCTGAAATGTTAAACATTTAAGAAAGAAGCAAAATAACTGCACTAAACAAAGATGATGTAATGATGTAATCATATCAAGTTGTGACAAGGTTGAGGAAGATAATGTATCTTTACACATTTATGCTACAAATGATCAAGTGCATATGCACAACTTGAAGCAGGTGATAAAAATGTGCCCGGAAATTGAACCGATAGAGGCAGAGGATTATGCACGGAGTAAAAAAAAAACAGGCAAAATAGAATTAATAGCTGGTCATCATGTAAAGGTTCATAACACATGTTTGCCAGAAAAGTTACTTTTAGGCAGAGATGCACGTGTTATGTTAATTAAAAACATAGATGTTGATGATGGATTAGTTATTGGTGTTTGTGGTGTAGTTACTCATATCGTACGCTCATCTAAGGAGAAGTTACCTGAAACTGTATACGTTCAGTTTGATGATAGTCATGTGGGATTGAAAAGACAAAAACAATGTTCATTTGAGGCAGCAAAATTGCTCCATTCTACACCTATGATACTGCTGTCGTTAGTTTAAAGTGTTTGCACCTGGTCAGGCTTATGTAGCTTTGAGCCGGGTAAGGAGTTTGTCAGGGTTAACAATTAAAGACTTTAGTGAAAAGGCCATTTTCTGTAATGATCAGATTTGTGAAGCTCTTCAAGAAATGCCATCTTTTATGGCACATGATGAATCATTGGTGACAGTACAAGATAGTTCCTTTTCTGTGTTTATACTGAATGTACAGAGTTTGCATTGCCATAAAGAGGATTTAAAATGTGTCTAGTCAACATTTACAACCAACATGTATTGCTGTAACTGAAACATGGCTGCCAGAACACTATCTGCCTGAAAGTGTACATTTAAAAAACTACAACTTTGTGGGTATTCCTCGTTGTGTTGCATACACAAGTATATGTCCTCCTTTCAATGATTTGTAACTACAACAACACGGTGGAGTTGGAGTTTATACAACATGTGGAGTGCCAAACACTATTATAACAAGTCCAAATCTTAATTTAGAATGCCTGTTGACACATTTTCCTGAAAATGATATTTTGCTTGGTGTTATTTATAGACCACAAACATACCCTTTGTGTAGTTTTACAGAAAATATGGGCAGGTTAATTAATCAGCTGCCTTTAATTTCAAATAACATTGTGCTTGTGGGAGACTTTAATAATGATGCATTAAAGTCTAATTCTGTGTGCTCTTTTATGGCAGATAGGGGTTTTATTCAACATGTTACGGAACCTACAACAGAAAAAGGAACATTAATTGATCATGTGTACATAAAACGTATGACAAATTTCTCAGTACACACAGATATTGTGCCAGTGTACTTTAGCACACACGAGGGAATTTTCTGCTCTTTTAAACTTTCAATTCAAATGGTCTCTGATTCTCTGTTGAAAGTCAAATAGTATAATTTACTAGAAAAATGCTAGTATGTTTACTTAAATCTGACAAATATTGAGTTTACTAAAATAGTTAATTATTGGTAAAATGTTAAAATAAATATTTGAGATTACAAATAAATATTAGGTAATATAACTCGAAATGTGTGAGACATTTCATTGGGCATGCGCAATGAAGCACAACTCCCCTCCCCCACACTTTGCTGAAGCTCATGGACTGAAGACGGTTTGAGCATCTACTGATTAAGGTATTAATTAAGGCATATTTTTGTTTCCTTGTTTTAGTTATAATCATGATGTTTACTTGAATTAATATTACTTTGCTGAACATGTTAGGAACTTTTAATCTTGTCTTTACATAAACATCTTTTGGACCGTTTGTAGCTTTGAACACCTCGTGTTGGAAACCAACATCTAAAATGTCATTTTGCACTTTAGATCTGTAAAATCGGATTACCGGTTAATTATTTAGAAATGCTTTATTTTTGTTAATTTGATTACTCGGTCGTGACAATGCGGGACCTGGCAGTGTAACTTAACTAGTTTATAATTAGCATGCGTTATTGAATCTAGCCATTTTCATCGTGATGTGGAGCGGGGATGGGGAAGGAAGAAAAAACATTTGCGAGATTTTGGAAGGAAGGAAGGAAAAAAACTCGAGAAGAAAAAAAAACGTAACATGGGAGACAAAAAAAAAAAAACTGTCTTAAACCGAGGGCGCAAGTTTTGACTGAATACACCGTCAAACTGTAACCACCGCGCGAAAATACAAAAGTAACGTCTGAATGTCGCCAGCGCGTGCACTGCGCGTGCATCTTTTAAAAGACAGCGTTGAAGTGTAGGTTACTGAATAGTACAGATTCAAGCTGCGTGTTTTAGTTTTAAAGAAGTAGTTCACCAAACATTTTTCCCATGACTTTCATGATAATTAGATTTTTTTCAATAGTTAATACCAATAGTATTGTTCATTGTTAAAGTTGTGGATTAATTCATTTTATTGGTAATATTTAATGCTAAATGAGCATGTGAACTTCATTGCAAGTTACTCTCCCTTTACCTTGCCTTTAACTTAATTCTTTTCTTTTTTTTTTTTTTCTTTTTAGGTTTCCTGTTGATTGCCTTCTGCCATGCAGTGGAATTGTAAGTTTTGAAATCTGTCTTCAGATGTTGGATGTACTCTGACCTCTGGTATAGTCTTTAGACATAATTTAAGCTTTAGCTATTGTGGCTGAAAAGTGCAAAACACATTAACAAATATAGAAGCACATTAAAAGTGTACAAATGTATTGTCCTTATTGTGGATTCAAAAGGTGTACTTCTGTACCCGGTCGGCTCAGAGGTCAATAATGTTCCTGGGACCCCGAGGCCTTTTATACTGAAGGACTATAAAACAGAAACTGGAAAACCTTATGCAAGGATAAATGAGTTTATTTGCAGAAGGAAGCACTTTGAAGGTTAGTTTGCCAGAATGAAAGTATTGTTTATGTTTCGGGTAATAACATGGTTTGTTCTGTGTCTAGGAGAACAGGAAGTCAGTTCAGAATCAGATACAGAAGTTATCATAAGGACACAAAATCCTGAGAGATCTAACCTGACTGACACACTGCTGATAACAAAAAAAGAACATTTTTTTCTTCAATTCTGCTGAAGTTTGCTTTAGTTCATTATTATTATTTTTACTTAATTTATATTCATGCTTCAGTTTTTATCCTTATTTCCAAGTCTGTTTATGTTTATAATAATTATGAAGAGACTCATGCAGGCCATGGGCAAGTTTAAATTCTCTCTTTCTCCCCTGATTCTAACCTGACAGCTCCTTTTACTCAGTAAGTTTTAATAACATGTTTAAGTAGGTGAATTTTGTCTGGTTGGAACCAGTAGACCAAAGGAGACTGAAATTGTTTTTGGGCAGCAAAAAAACTTGGAAATAAGGACAAAGAAGACTGAAGCTTAAAATTAAAGTTAATTAAAATACTGAATTTGTAAATCTTTGTTTTCAATTATATGATACACGTTTGTCATGTTTTACCACAATATTCATGATGTGAAATTGACACCATACACCATACTTAGTCCTTCTTAGGCTGTACTCTGGCGTCTATAGGGGGTTTTTGTGAGAAAATTGATGTTCAAAGTCCAGTTGTTTCCTTTAAAGTGTAATAAAGTTGTAATGCTTCGTCACAGTTCTCTGGCCACTGTAATCGAGGATGTTGCATGACCACGTGGTATCATCATTGTGGAGGGTTTGGCTGTTTGTAATTTGATTGCAGATGCTGGAAGCACAGACTGCTGGGGCTGTGGAGGAACTGACTTCTGCAGAAGCTGCTGCTTTGTTTCATTATTTACTTTCTTTGGTGTTTGTGTGTGTGTTTACTGATTAGTAGAAATACAAGATGATGTCAAACTCAGTGAACACGTTCTACAGTGGACTCAGACATAAAAGTAGAACAGGCTTTTCTACTCATTAAAATGTATGTCCAAACTTGCTTTTATATGTTTAATAACATTTATAATTAAATATGACACATTTGACAACTTTTATTGATAGTACCACAAAATTGGAAGTTGGCTGTTAATTAGGAAGTACTCGTTTGAGGACACTGGGACTTATGATGGTAAGATCGCTTATGAAATGAGAATCTAAAAGTAAGGGCATAAAAATTTTGAAAAGGTTTGAGAAGAAACCTTTTTTCAGGACCCACTTTCACATTCGGCACCAGTGGGACAGTATGGAGTTCAGGATGGAGCAGTTTCTAAAGGGAGAAAAAGGCTGACTTTCCTCTCCTCCACAACATCTCCACTACATGCTGTTATTAATCACAGCACTTTCTCTTTTAGTTCTTGATCATTAAAGTGAACTTGATGGAGTGCGATTAAAATAATTCCGTTTCCAACTCGTCAAAGAGTCGCTTCAAAGTGTCGATTCAAAGAGTCAAGTCGGTTTTCCGAAAGTGAAAGTGTTTCTCAGCCTCGACTGCATTTGGAGGAGTGGTTGGAAAAACACAAAGATCTTCAACAGCAGCCAGAAGCAGTGAGATTCATGTTCAACAACAAGCAGTGCTGAAGAAAAGCTGGTGAGTTTTTCCTAGAAATGACTTTCTATCGGAATAATGCGTTTGTGTTTTCTATGTAATGGAGTTTGTGGAAAGATCGATCGATCTGTCTCTCTCTCTCTCTATCTATCTATCTATCTATCTATCTATCTATCTATCTATCTATCTATCTATCTATCTATCTATCTATCTATCTATCTATCTATCTATCTATCTATCTATCTATCTATCTATCTATCTATCTATCTATCTATCTATCTACAGTGGTGTAAAAGTGTTTTGTTCTAATTTTTTTGCATGTTTTACACTTTAATGTTTCAGATCATCAAACTAATTTAAATATACAGTGGGGAAAATAAGTATTTGAACACCCTGCTATTTTGCAAGTTCTCCCACTTAGAAATCATGGAGGGGTCTGAAATTGTCATTGTAGGTGCATGTCCACTGTGAGAGACATAATCTAAAAAAAAAAATCCAGAAATCACAATATATGATTTTTAAACTATTTATTTGTATGATACAGCAAATAAGTATTTGAACACCTGTCTATCAGCTAGAATTCTGACCCTCAAAGACCTGTTAGTCTGCCTTTAAAATGTCCACCTCCACTACATTTATTATCCTAAATTAGATGCACCTGTTTGAGGTCTTTAGCTGCATAAAGACACCTGTCCACCCCATACAATCAGTAAGAATCCAACTACTAACATGGCCAAGACCAAAGAGCTGTCCAAAGACACTAGAGACAAAATTGTACACCTCCACAAGGCTGGAAAGGGCTACGGGGAAATTGCCAAGCAGCTTGGTGAAAAAAGGTCCACTGTTGGAGCAATCATTATAAAATGGAAGAAGCTAAACATGACTGTCAATCTCCCTCGGACTGGGGCTCCATTAAGGATCTCACCTCGTGGGGTCTCAATGATCCTAAGGAAGGTGAGAAATCAGCCCAGAACTGTACGGGAGGAGCTGGTCAATGACCTGAAAAGAGCTGGGACCACCGTTTCCAAGGTTACTGTTGGTAATACACTAAGACGTCATGGTTTGAAATTATGCATGGCACGGAAGGTTCCCCTGCTTAAACCAACACATGTCCAGGCACGTCTTAAGTTTGCCAATGACCATTTGGATGATCCAGAGGAGTCATGGGAGAAAGTCATGTGGTCAGATGAGACCAAAATAGAACTTTTGGGTCATAATTCCACTAAACGTGTTTGGAGGAAGAAGAATGATGAGTACCATCCCAAGAACACCATCCCTACTGTGAAGCATGGGGGTGGTAGCATCATGCTTTAGGGGGTGTTTTTCTGCACATGGGACAGGGCGACTGCACTGTATTAAGGAGAGGATGACCGGGGCCATGTATTGCGAGATTTTGGGGAACAACCTCCTTCCCTCAGTTAGAGCATTGAAGATGGGTCGAGGCTGGGTCTTCCAACATGACAATGACCCGAAGCACACAGCCAGGATAACCAAGGAGTGGCTCTGTAAGAAGCATATCAAGGTTCTGGCTTGGCCTAGCCAGTTTTCAGACCTAAACCCAATAGAGAATCTTTGGAGGGAGCTCAAACTCCGTGTTTTTTCAGCGACAGGCCAAAAACCTGACCGATCTAGACAAGATCTATGTGGAGTAGTGGGCCAAAATCCCTCCTGCAGTGTGTGCAAACCTGGTGAAAACTACAGGAAACGTTTGACCTCTGTAATTGCAAACAAAGGCTACTGTACCAAATATTAACATTGACTTTCTCAGGTGTTCAAATACTTATTTGCAGCTGTATCATGCAAATAAATAGTAAAAAAATCATACACTGTGATTTCTGGATTTTTTTTTTTTTAGATTATGTCTCTGACAGTGGACATGCACCTACGAAGACAATTTCAGACCCCTCCATGATTTTTAAGTGGGAGAACTTGCAAAATAGCAGGGTGTTCAAATACCTATTTTCCTCACTGTATTTGTAAAAGATAGCATAAGTGAACATAACATGCAGTTTTAAATAAAATATTTTATTTTTGAGAGAAAACAAAATCCAAAACTACATGGCCTTGTGTGAAAAAGTGTTTGCCCCTATACCTAATAACTGGTTGGGCCACCCTTAGCAGCAACAACTGCAATCAAGCGTTTGCGATAACTTGCAATGAGTCTGTTACAGCGATGTGGAGGAATTTTGCTCCACTCATCTATGCAGAATTGTTGTAATTCAGCCACATTGGAGCGTTTTTCAGCATGATCTACCTAAACTAATTTCTAATTTCTAACTAAACTAATTTCTAATGCTGTCCTTCATCATCACTCCCAATGAACATCTCAACATCTTCAGCTCTGCTACCTTCAGCTCCACCTCCTGTCTTTTACTCAATGACACTGTCTCTAAACCATACAACATCTCAGGTCATCTGGTCCAACCGACTTTCCACTCTTTATCCTCTTAAGCTCTGCTCTCACTTCCTCCTTACTAATCCTATCCACTTTCTGCCTTACCATCTCCACACCATCCAACCTTCTTTCTCTCTCATTTTCCTGCTCAAATCAGCTGCTTAAAATACTCCCTCCATCTTCTCAACACACTCTCCTCATTAGTTAACACATTTCCGTCTCCACCCTTTATTGCTCTAACTTGCAGCACATCCTTCCCAGCTCGGTTTCTCTGCCTGGCCAATCACTACAAATCCTTTTCTCCTTCTTTAGGGTCCAACTTCTCATACAGCTCCTTATATGCCTATGCGGCACATCTCCTTGTACTCCTGCCTACTTTTATTATCTCTTTCAATCCCAATTCTGTTTCTCCAACCTCTTTCTCCTTATATGTTCCAGCACTTCCTCATTCCACCACCATGTCTCTTTTTCCTCCTTTCTATTTTCAGATGTCACACCAAGTGTGTTTCTCGCTGTCTTCCTCATCACTTATGCAATAGATGCCCAATCATCCAGCTTGTCTTCACCACCACAGAGACCCTGTCTGACCTCTTCCCTGAACCTCACACTACAGTCTTCCTCCTTAAGTTTCCACCTTATTCTTCTTTCAGTCCTCACTCTCCTCCTCTTTCTCTTCACCTCTAAAACCATCCTACAGAACACAATCTGATGCTGTCTATCTACACTGTCCCCTGCCAACACCTTACAGTCTCCAATCTCCTTCAGGTTACATCTTCTACATAGAACATAGTCCACCTGTGTGCCCCTCCCTCCACTCCTTTATGTCACCCTATGCTCCTCATTCTTCTTAAAATAAGTTCATAACTGCCATTTCCATCATTTTAGCTAAATCTACCACCATCTGCCCTTCAACATTCCTCTCCTTAAGACCATACCTACCCATCACCTTCTCATCACCTCTGTTCCCTTCACCTACATGCCCATTTAAATCTGCCCCAATCACCAATTGCTCATTCCTAGTTACACCATCTACCATTTAATCTAACTCACTTCAGAACTTTTCTTTCTCACAACCCACTTGTGGAGCATAAGCACTGATGACATTTAATATCACCCCTTCAACTTCCAGCTTCATCACTCTATCAGAAACTCTCTTCACCGCACTACACTCTTACTGTACTCTTCCTTCAGAATCACCCCTACACCATTTCTCTTTACATCCACACCATGATAAAACAGTTTAAACACATCCAATGTTCCTGCTCTTACTCTCTTTCCACTTGGTCTCCTGAACACACAACATATCTACCTTTCTCCTCTCCATCATATCAGCTCCCTCTCTTACTTTACCAGTCATAGTACCAACATTTAAAGTACCAACCCGAACTTCCACTTTCCTACACTTCTCCTTTCCCTGCCGTCTCTGTAGACGTCTTCCTCCTCTACTTCTCCTCCTTTGGCCAACAGTAGCCCAATTTCCACCGGTACCCTGTTGTTAACGATACCTGTTATGGTCTTTTTTAACTCTTGCCTCGACCGATCCGGTATAAATCTCTGATTTCTACTAGATCCTCATTTTTCCAAGGTTTTGTGCAACCCTAATGGCTGGGTTAACATTAAAGACTATATAATTTCTTTTAATCATCAGAATATCTCTATTTTTTGTCAGGTTATTGCTATTATAACTGTTATTGTTATGTTGTTATATATGCTGTTTAGGTGCATTTGTTTACAGGGAACTCTCACCTGGACCAAGATTGCAGCAGCATTGGCGTATCGCAGCAACGGACCAAAGCAGCCAATGAGGCGTTTGTGTCTATGTCTATGGCTTTCACCTCTAATGGGACTTTAGAGGAAGATTTTCAACCAGTTTTAACTGCATGTTTGTTTTTGCGTTTTCTAGTAATGTGATTGATTCCAGCAGAAGAGATCGGCATCTTCAGCATTTAAAAATGGAGATCCCTGATCAGGGGACAGATCACATGACCTCACCCTCAAAAGACTGGTAACCTGCCATGTTCTAGTATTTTGCTAATGAACTGTTCATATCTGCATTATGGAGTTTCTGTAGAAATAATAACTAATATTTATGGTAAGAATAAATCTTTAGCACTCACTTAAAAAAAGTGGTTGATGAAATGATGTCCCACAACTGCTTATTTTTTGCCTTTTGATTAGTTTTTGTATTTATACTCCCATGTTTCCATTGTCTCTTTGTGAAGACCTGTTTGTTCCTGCTCTTAGCCTATTCCAGGCATGGTAGCATGTGGATATAAGCAGCACTATGTAGATCTGCTACTATAAGCATTCCGTTGTATTTAAAGTTAAATGAAACAAGGGTGTGGCTTTTTAAGGAACTATACTGCAGGGGTGTTTGTTCCCTGTTCACAATCTGTGTTCTGTATGCTACTATTCCTAGTGTGTAAGAAGTGAGAAAGATTATAATGAATTTTAAACAGAAATATTGTGATTATACCTTAGTATATTTTATACCTTATTATTATACCGAAATTATGTCTCATATCCATTTCTATCATTTTAAACAGTAAAGGAAAGAGAAAGAGATCACACTCCCCAGAACCCAGCTGTGTCTCCATGAAGAGTGATCGGTCTATGGGTTATCCTCTCTACTTCAGAAATGAAAACCCCTCACCTGTACACAGGTAACATCTCTGTCAGGTGGCAACCACGAGTCGGAAACGAAAGTAACTCTATCATGTTTATGGAATCATTCAGCACACAAACAGAGGACAGGGAGTGTTATGAAATGTAATGCTGGTTTGGTCTGTGATGCGGGTATAATCCTTTAAGGAAGTATAATCCATTTAGGAAAGTATTATCCATAAGGAAGGTAATGTCCGTAAGGAAACGGGTAATCCGGAAAGTGAGGGTAATCCGTAGGACATGAAGAAGGGGTAGGAACCAGCGGGGAAACTCAGCACATAAATAAACTCGCAATGTCCTGCCGCTGCCCATTTCCATTATTTACCTGTTTTTTTGCTGAAGTTTAAGATACAGGACGTGTTTACACACTTAAATTCAGGCAGTTTTGCAGCCAATATTATTAAATATGTTTGTGTGTTTTTATGGAAGATTGCTGATGATTTGTGTGGTGTGGGAGTGGAGCATTGTGGTGGGGTTACAATAGGAATCTTGTCCAGGGTTCCAAATGCTACAAACTGACCTGTTACGCAGAACGTAACAGACCCCGAAGAGAGAGAGAGAGAGAGAGAGAGAGAGAGAGAGAGAGAGAGAGAGAGAGAGAAAAAGAGAGA
Organism: Silurus aristotelis; assembly: GCF_946808225.1. Lineage (NCBI taxonomy): Eukaryota > Metazoa > Chordata > Actinopteri > Siluriformes > Siluridae > Silurus > Silurus aristotelis. The sequence goes on along the minus strand of NC_139588.1, from coordinate 2,859,872 downwards.
GAGAGAGAGAGAGGGAGGGAGGGATGGATGGAGGGATGGATGGAGGGATGGATGGATGGATGGATGGATACCGGGCAGAGCTGATGGTGTGTATGCAGGTTATGCTTTGGTGTGAAGGAAAGATGTGCGTTTTTAGAGAGTGTGTGTGTGTGTGTGTCCCGGCGTGAGTACAAGGAAAGATGTGAGTTACTGAGAGTGTGTGTGTCGGCGTGAATACGAGGAAAGAAAGATGCGTGTTACCGTAAGTGTGTGAGACCATTTCAGTGTCGATCTGTTCGGTATTTACCTGCACCTGGTCTCCGCGCCGCACCGAAAAGTCACGTGACCACACACACACCACACGTGTGCCTATCTGGTGTTTTTTTTGTTTTGTTACAGAAAATCTGCAAACTGTTCTCAGAAAGTATATGTCCACACAGGCGCTTATTTATTTAATTGAAAGGCAACATTGCTGTCATAAAATCGCACAAACTAACATCACAATTGTGATACAATTAATTGTGCAAGACTATTTAAAGTTAAATGTAACAAATTTAAGGAGTTAACAGAAATATTGTGATACCTTATGATACAAATTCATCTACACATTTTTAACACTGAAATTCTGTCTCATGTCCATTTCTATCATTTTTAACAGTAAACAAAAGAGAAAGAGATCAAACTCCCCAGAACCCAGCTGTGTCTCCATGAAGAGTGATCGGTCTATGGAACCTCCTTGCAACTTCAGAACTGGAATCTTCTCACCTGTACACAGGTAACATCCCATAATTCTCATAGTTAAAATCACAGTTAATGACTAAAGCTGGAATTCTGATCTATTATATAATTTTCATCTTTTACTCTGAAATCCAAATGTCTTCAGTGTCGAGCAAAAATCCAAAGAATTGGACTCCCTGTTCCAATACTTTTTAGAGGTTTGTGTGGGAAGAATAGAAAAGTAGGAAAAAGTGGGAAATGAAAACAGGGAGCACATTTAATTCTCCAGGTGCACAATGTTGGAGTTGTATTCAGCTCTGTGTTCTCCAAGTGTTCCTGCTCTCACTACAATTATTGTAGTACAATTTGTGTTCAGGTTTCGACTCCAGTATTAAAGTGAGGAACGTTGAGATCTTTAACACTTGTTGTTTTTGTTCCCAGTGTTCTACAGAAGGCAGGAGACAGAAGAGAGAAGAACATCATCACAGCTACAGGGTACGATCAAAACCAACACCATGACTGTGACACTGACACACTGCTATTCTAAAGCTCTCTGCTGTTAGTAACTATAGAGTGATTAGATGATAGAAAACCTCCAGTAGAATAAAGTAAATCCACAGTGAGAACATCATAAAGATCTATCTAGCAGAAAAAATGTGAACTTCTACTCTAATTATTGGAGCCCATGTCTCACCATGTCTTCCTACTTCACCCTGTCACAGACACGACCCAGAATCCACTGCTGCAGATGAATTTCAGAAGAAGTTCAAGTTCAATCTGATGAAGAAGTTTCAGTGTTTGAATGGATTGATGCTAAAGCAGGAAAACCGAACACTCCTGAATGAGATCTACACAGAGCTCTACATCACAGAGGGAGACAGTGGAGACGTCAATAAAGAACATGAGGTGAAACAGATCGAGGCAGCATCCAGGAGGAACCCAACTGAGGACACACCAATTAAATGCAGTGACATCTTTAAACCCCTAACTGAACAAGACAAAGCCATCAGGAGAGTTCTGACAAAACCCTTATCTGAACAAGATGAAGAACCCATCAGGAACATTCTGACAAAGCTCTTATCTGAACAAGATGAAGAACCCAACAGGAACGTTCTGTAAAAGCTCTTATCTGAACAAGATGAAGAACCCATCAGGGACGTTCTGAAAAAGCTCTTATCTGAACAACATGAAGAACCCATCAGGAATGTTCTGAAAAAGCTCTTATCTGAACAAGATGAAGAACCCATCAGGAGAGTTCTGACTAAGGGAGTAGCTGGAATTGGAAAAACAGTCTCTGTGCAGAAGTTTGTTCTGGACTGGGCTGAAGGGAAAACAAATCAGGACGTCCACCTCATAGTCCCACTTCCTTTCAGAGAGCTGAATTTGATGAAGGAGCAGAAACTGAGTCTGATGGAGCTACTTCAAGGGTTTTTTAAGGAGATGAAAGATATGGACATTTCCAGGTTGGAGAAGGTTTTGTTCATTTTTGATGGTTTGGATGAGTGTCGTTTATCTCTGGATTTCCAGAAGACAGTAAAAGTGTGTGATGTAACTGAATCAGCACCAGTGCATGTGCTGCTGATAAACCTGATCAAAGGAAACCTGCTTCCATCTGCTCTCATCTGGATCACCTCCAGACCAGCAGCAGCTGATCAAATCCCCTCTGAGTGTGTTCATCGAGTCACAGAGGTACGAGGATTTAATGACCCTCAGAAGGAGGAGTACTTCAGGAAGAGGATCAGTGATCTGAACCTGGCCAATAAGATCATCACACACCTGAAGTCATTAAGAAGCCTCTACATCATGTGCCACATCCCAGTGTTCTGCTGGATTTCAGCTGCTGTTCTAGAGAGAATGTTGGGTGAAGCAGAGAGTGGAGAGATCCCCAAGACTCTGACTCAAATGTACACACACTTCCTCACCATTCAGACCAACATCATCAGAGAGAAGTACCTACAGAAGCAGGAGAGCGATGAAGAAATGCTTCTCAAACTGGGGAAACTGGCTTTCCAGCAGCTGAAGAAACAAAACCTGATCTTCTATGAGGAAGACCTGAGAGAGTGTGGCATTGATGTGACAGAAGCAGCAGTGTATTCAGGTGTGTGTACGCAGATCTTCAGAGAGGAGTTTGGACTTCACCAGAGTAAAGTGTACTGCTTTGTTCATCTGAGCATTCAGGAACATCTCGCAGCTCTGTATGTGCACCTGACCTTCATGAAGGAACAGAGAAATGTTCCGGCGTGCTGTAGATCAAGCTTTAGACATTCAGACTGGACATCTGGATCTTTTCCTCCGCTTTCTTCTGGGTCTCTCACTCGAGTCCAATCAGAAACTTCTACATTCCTTAGTAACACAGACAGGAATTAGCTCCCAGAACAAAGAGAAAACAGTTCAGTACATCAAGAAGAAGATCAGTAAAGATTATCCTGCAGAGAAATCCATCAATCTGCTCCACTGTCTGAATGAACTGGGTGATGATTCTCTAGTGGAGGAAATCCAGCAGTATCTAAAATCTGGAGCACAAAGTGAACTTTCTCCTTCACAGTGGTCTGCTCTGGTGTTTGTGTTACTGACATCAACACAGGATCTGGAGGAATTTGACCTGAATAAATACATCACTCCAGATAAGATCAGAGATGAGATTCTTGTGAGAGTGATGCCTGTGATTGCAGCATCCAGAAAAGCAATGTAAGTGAAGCTGAATGAAATTGTTCTACTGTTACAGTGTTGAGAACAAATCAAAGGTCTGAGCTGTTCAGA
>NC_139588.1:2848916-2851416 GCF_946808225.1 Silurus aristotelis | reverse complement strand
ATCAGAACTTCAGGCAGAGGATGGGGTTTGAAACAATGTAGTTTTCTCTGCCTTCACATGCTGAAATTTGTCTTGTCTCTTTTAATATTGTGCAGAGCTGTGTAATTAGTCCTTCTGGGGTTTCTGATCATGATATTGTTATTTGTAGTGTGTTTATATCAAATATAAGGTCAAAGAGTTCCTATTGGCATTTTAATGTGTCTTTGTTGAGTGATGCGAAGTTTAAAGAGGTTTTTCGAATTTAAATAAAAAGGAATTGAAAAAAAGAAAGAGTTTTATAAATGTAAAACAATGGTGGAATTTTTTAATTTGGAAAGAAAGAATGGCCAGAGTAGATACATTCACTCATTGTGATCAGAGAACTGGCAGGAGCTTACAGTGCTGTCTGAAATAAGATACAGGGCTGTAAGGTTCTATAAGGATCTGTATGGGAGTGAATATAAAGATGATGAGGAAATGTCTGCCAGTTTTTATCAAGGTTTACCGAAGCTTCCAAAAAAGTCAAAGGAGGCACTAGAGAAGCCTTTGTGTTCACAAGAGCTATGGAAGGTATTGTAGATTATGGAGAGTAGAAAAGCTCCAGTACTTGATGTCTTTTGGGAGGTGTTGGGAGAGGATCTCTTGGATGTTCTCATTGAGAGCATAGCTGAGTGTTTTTTTACCAGTGTTCTGTAGGAGAGCTGTGATTACTACCCAAGAAAGGTGACCTTCAAGAAATTAACAACTGGAGACCAGTGAGCCTAAAAATCTTTTCTAAAACTCTGGCAAATAGATTAAGGGAAGTGATGGGGGACATCATACATCCTGACCAGACGTATTGTGCCTGGTAGGTCTATTTCTGAGAACATTTTACTTGTTGGAGATGTAATAGAGGTTGCTGGCCTATTGGGCATTAATTTAGGGCTCATCTCCATTGATCAGGAAAAAGCTTTTTATAGGGTTGAGCACCAATATCTTTGGAACACCTGTTATGTTCTTGGTTTTGGCCCAGGTTTTATTGAAGAAGTTAAAGTGTTATATAAAGACATTGAGAGTATGCTAAAAATCAATGGTGGTTTGTCTGCCATAGTGTTAACAGGGGCATAAGACAAGGTTGTGACTCTCTGGAACACTTTACTCCTTAGCAATCGAACCATTATTAAACTAATTATGGTCTAATATAGAAGACCTACTGTTACCTCATGTTAACCTGCAACATCAGATATCAGCTGATGTAATGATAAAGGTCAATGGGCAGAATGATATAAATACTCGAGTAGTATTTATACTTTCACACGCACACACACACACACACACACACACACACACACACACACACACACACACACACACACACACACACACACATACTGCATAAAAGAAACAGATAGTTCTCACTAAATAAAATGTTTCAATATATACACTCATTTCAAAACACACAGGATGTGTAATGTGTAGAAACTGAGAGAGTGAAGTGTGTGTCATTGTGTATCTGCAGGTTGTGTAATTGTGAAGTATCAGATGAAGGCTGTGCTGCTCTCGCTTCAGCTCTGAGATCAAACCCATCACACCTGAGAGAACTGGATCTGACTAAGAATAAAGTAGGAGACTCAGGAGTGAAGTTTCTCTCTGCTGTACTGGAGAATCCTCACTGTAAACTGGAGATACTGTGGTAAGATCATCTCTCTGAGAGTCACATGACCTGCTCCTCAGTAACACACATTCTCTAATAGTGAGACTGAAGCAGAGCTTTTAGGTTCAGCATCAATGTTCTGAGGAGGAACTTTATAGTTGTATTTTTTTACTTTTGTTTGTTAGATTAAATTCGTGTTGATTAAATTTTTATCTTTTTATAATCATGACTTTTTATTGACTTTTGTATTGTTTTAGTTTCTAATATCTAATATATGTACAAAAGTGTTGATATACATTGAGGAAAATAAGTATTTGAACACCCTGCTATTTTGCAGGTTCTCCCACTTAGAAATCATGGAGGGGTCTGACATTGTCATCGTAGGTGCATGTCCACTGTGAGAGACATAATCTAAAAAAAAATCCAGAAATCACAATGTATGATTTTTAAACTATTTATTTGTATGATACAGCTGCAAATAAGTATTTGAACACCTGAGAAAGTCAATGTTAATATTTGGTACAGGAGCCTTTGTTTGCAATTACAGAGGTCAAACGTTTCCTGTAGTTTTTCACCAGGTTTGCACACACTGCAGGAGGGATTTTGGCCCACTCCTCCACACAGATCTTCTCTAGATCAGTCAGGTTTCTGGCCTGTCGCTGAGAAACACGGAGTTTGAGCTCCCTTCAAAGATTCTCTATTGGGTTTAGGTCAGGAGACTGGCTAGGCCACGCCAGAACCATGATATGCTTCTTACAGAGCCACTCCTTGGTTATCCTGGCTGTGTGCTTCGGGTCATTGTCATGTTGGAAGACCCAGCCTCGACCCATCTTCAATGCTCTAACTGAGAGAAGGAGGTTTTTCCCCAAAATCTCACAATACATGGCC
>NC_139588.1:2841416-2843916 GCF_946808225.1 Silurus aristotelis | reverse complement strand
TATTTTCTCTCTGATCTGATCTCAATTTCTTACTAGTATCAGGTGATCAACCCAGTATGGGATCAGTGCCATCTTTAGTGCACACACACACACACACACACACACACACACACACACACACACACACACACCTGGATGTATATAATATGTATATGATGTATTATATAATATTTCCTACAAAAACACCCATAAAACTAATCATTTCATATAAAGTATAGAAGAAAAATAAATGGAGTTTTATTAACTCTTCTTTCTTTCTTTCTTTCTTTCTTTCTACACCACTTTTTGGAAATTTCCCCATGAATAAAGTTTTATCTTAAAAGTTTATTATCAACAGAAGCCCATTCTTTGCTCAGAAGCGCCTCATGTTGTAACCATGGAGATGTAGAAGATATCATATGGTTTAGTGTGATGACTGTATATTAGTTTAATTATCTACTGGACATTTCCTCACTGAGCTGCTCCTCCTGCTGATTCATTTACTTACAGTAAGTCTTGCTTTAGTTTATAGATACGGAGCATTAACTATTAAAATATAAGAATAATAAGAATAACATAACATTGACTACTAATATATGTCCACTTGACAAAACAAACTTTTGTCAAGTGGACAGCCAGACTGTGTAAAATATATTATCAGTCAATGTTAAAATATAATAATAATAATAATAATAATAATAATAATAATGATAACATTCTTAGATGTTAAAATATACAAATAACAATATTGTGAATAAAGACATTATCAAAGACTTTTTTTGCCAAAGTTAAGATTGTTTATTTTAAGTGTTAATATTTGGATGATTATTTAAATCAAATATGGACACAAAACTATTTTGTTATTAGCTATATTATGCTACATATTAGCTACATATAATGTTTAATCAGTCACACAAAAGTAATGTAAATAAATATAGAGTCAGTGTGATTAGTGTGATATTTTAAAGTATATATATGAGGGTGTAAATGAACATATTTAAGTAACTTTACTGACATTAGCAAAGTGGAATTTTCAGCAGCAGTGGGCAGCGAATCAGATGGAACTGTTAAAATCACTATTAAATATTTACTTTTATATTAATTAAATGATGTTTATTTTATAGACATAGTGAGGTCCTTAACAACCTTTACATTTTACTCCTCTGCTTGACATTTGAGCTTGAGCTTGACAGTTGACATTCCTGTTGAAATAAGACCCAAATATTTTTCAGAATACAGTGCATTGCAAAAGTATTGACCCCCCATGGCGTTTTTCCTATTTTGTTGCCTTACAACCGGGAAATAAAATGGATTTTTTGGGGGTTTGTATCATTTGATTTACACAACATGCCTACCACTTTAAAGATGCAAAATATTTTTTATTGTGAAACAAACAAGAAATAAGACAAAAAAAACCTTGAGCATGCATAACTATTCACCCCCCCAAAGTCAATACTTACAGCAATTACAGCTGCAAGTCTCTTGGGGTATGTATCTATAAGCTTGGCACATCTAGCCACTGGGATTTTTGCCCATTCTTCAAGGCAAAACTGCTCCAGCTCCTTCAAGTTGGATGGGTTCCGCTGGTGTACAGCAATCTTTAAGTCATACCACAGATTGTCAATTGGATTGAGGTCTGGGCTTTGACTAGGCCATTCCAAGACATTTAAATGTTTCCCCTTAAATCACTCGAGTGTTGCTTTAGCAGTATGCTTAGGGTCATTGTCCTGCTGAAAGGTGAACCTCCGTCCCAGTCTCCAATCTCTGGAAGACTGAAACAGGTTTCCCTCAAGAATTTCCCTGTATTTAGCACCATCCATCATTCCTTCAATTCTGACCAGTTTCCCAGTCCCTGCTGATGTTAAACATCCCCACAGCATGCTGCTGCCACCACCATGCTTCACTGTGGGGATGGTGTTCTCGGGGTGATGAGAGGTGTTGGGTTTTTCGCCAGACATAGTGCTTTCCCTGATGTTCAAAAAGCTCAATTTTAGTCTCATCTGACCAGAGTACCTTCTTCCATATGTTTGGGGAGTCTCCCACATGCCTTTTGGCGAACACCAAACGTGTTTGCTTATTTTTTCCTTTAAGCAATGGCTTTTTTCTGGCCACTCTTCTGTAAAGCCCAGCTCTGTGGAGTGTACGGCTTAACGTGGTCCTATGGACAGATACTCTAATCTCCACTGTGGAGCTTTGCAGCTCCTTCAGGGTTATCTTTGGTCTCTTTGTTGCCTCTCTGATTAATGCCCTCCTTGCCTGGTCCGTGAGTTTTGGTGGGCGGCCCTCTCTTGCCAGGTTTGTTGTGGTGCCATATTCTTTCCATTTTTTAAATAATGGCTTTAATGGTGCTCCGTGGGATGTTCAAAGTTTTGGATATTTTTTTTATAGCCCAACCCTCATCTGTACTTCTCCACAACTTTGTCCCTGACCTGTTTGGCGAGCTCCTTGGTCTTCATGGTGCCGCTTGCTTGGTGGTGCCCCTTGCTTAACGGTGTTGCAGACTCTGGGGCCTTTCAGAACA
>NC_139588.1:2816418-2841216 GCF_946808225.1 Silurus aristotelis | reverse complement strand
CCATTAGAATATAGATCAGATGAAGAGTACACAGTAGTTATTTGTCTCTCGCATCTCAGCGATCACTTTCAATGTCCAGAAATGTAGGGAAGACATTACTAAAATAGTCTGTGTGATCATATTCATTCAAATGTAATTTGATGAAGTGACAGTAATACTAACAGTGGAGGCTAACACAGAAGAGGATAAATTGTTAAATAAAGTTTGTTTTTTTGCAAGCAAAGTATTCCTGTGACTTCAAGATTACATTTGAACAACTATGATCACATGGCCTGTTTTAGCAATGTCTTTACCATCTTTCTGGATGTTCAAAGTGAAAAGGATGATGTTCAAAACTGGCCAGGGAAGCTCAAGATTTCATAATTGGTATCTTGTGTAAAACAATATAAAGGTAATTAATTCCAAAATGTATGTTTTACAATCAACTTTCCCTTTAAAACAAGATCACAATGCTTCATGTGTATTATTATAAATCATGCATAATTATTATTTAAGCGAATGTTTTGCATACCGTATGATACAGTTCTAAATATTTGTGATTTTGTGTACAGTAAGTCTTTCGGTGAATTAACTTGTGACCTTTGCTTGCTGTACGATTCATAAAAAAATAAATAAAAAAAACACAATTACATAAAAATTCCTTTATTTTGGTCTTTGGTTCAAATTCTGGATTTGCTTCAGAACGGATCAGGTGTTAGCTACAGCATATGCTAGCTAGCTACCGAGTTATAGCCCTCGTGTAAATTAAAATTCTTTATTTTGTGGTAAAATGCATTTCCCCGCGTATAAAAGCGGGCGTGCACCGAATAATAAATTTTTTTAATTCCTTCCAGTCAAAACAATGTCTGGAAGGTTGGGAGGTCAAAGTGCGCTCGTGCCTGTCTGTGCTGTGACTGATTTAGAATGTGCAGATGTGTATAGTTTCACCTCTAATATTTTTTTATTCAAAATTAAAGTATACGGTATATCAAAATTGCACAAAAAGTTTATGTTTATGTTTATGTTTATGAATGAATTAACGTAGAGCGCGCGCCACACTTGTACACGCTAATACACAAACACACACCATTGGAAGATAGTCAAATATTACAGGGAATTGAGCTTGTTTTCTTTCTTTTCTATTTTCTTATTTTTTTTTTTACTTTTTCAGATCACTGATACTTGCGTCTGAGACATTTGAGGTAATTTCCCAATTTAAATCTTCTCAAGGCTCAAATGTCAGTGCTTAAGTTCTGGTCAATTAGTAAAAACTGATCACCTTTTAAGTATAAACATAAAACTTTATCCTGTTTTGAGTAACAGAAATGATATCAAGTTTATTTTATCTGATGTTCAGTATCTTTGATTCTGTTTTAGATTGCAGCTCCTTGGTGATTCCAGCAGACCTCTTCAGGTAAATTATTGTTTCTTCATTTTTGTGTCACTGGTATAAATGGCCAGAGAAGCTGCTTTTGATGTTAAAACATTGATGCCATGATTTGTAACTAATATTTAATTTTTTTTAATTTGCAGACTCTTCTTGGATAAAGACCCCAGCAGATCTCATACAGAGAAATTCATCGTTTTTGTTATACAGTTTTATTGCATTTTATTACTTAGGTTTTAGCTCCATTTACTGTAGTCTAGATTAGTGATTTTAGATTTTTCTGTAGGTAAATTTTAGAATAGTTATTTAGATTAGATTAGTGTAGGTTAGGTTTATTATATATTGTAGGTCATATTACCAGCAGATTGTTTCCGTTGTTGTGACTAATTGTTTTCTTTGAGCTGTTTAGAATTTTTTTCAGGTTTCATCCACTTACACCGGAAAGCGAATTTTGAAGTATGTGTCTTAAGAGATTAACCAACCATGGTTAAGGTACTAATGCAACATTTTCAAATTGTGTTAAAAGGGTAACAGAAATATAATTACACTTAACTGAAATAACATTGGAGAAAAAAAATCATGTGTTATCAGAAGGATGATGGAGAAAGACGGATGGATCAACAATCCCCAGCAACACTGAGGACAGTAGTGTTTGCTCCCACATCGAACAGGGACGTGTTCACAGCAAATATATGCCATAAAAAACACCACATAACTGCTATTGTTTACATTGTTCATGATTAACAGTGTAATTGTCTTGGCTGAAAGGTAATACAGTTCTAGTTAATGAGTGAAAACATAGTTCACTCTCAGTTGTTGCATTTGATGCTGTGAGATGCCTATATTAGCCATCAACAACAAGACCTTCTGTTACCACACACCATGGAAACCAACAAGTAAAAGATGATACCCAGTACCTCCCTGCACAGGTTTGTGTGTTTTATAATATGTATACACACACACTGAAATATGTGCGAAAACAATGGCCGTTTTTATTTCATGTAATGTTAAACTTCCGTTTTCAGATTAGGGAACAGAGTTTTCAGAGCATGCTGCTAATTTTGCAAGAATTTGATTTTAAGCCTGTGTCAGTGTGCCCAGGGTCATATCTGTCCAAGCATCTCAGTGCCAGGGTGATGTAAGGTCTGACAACTTTTTTCGAAACATATAGTGTACTTGTATAGCACTGCAGTTTTTGGCCTACCAGAGCGAGGGAACTGATTTTACAATGCAGCACCTTGATGGAGTTCTGGAGAAGGGAGATGCATTGTAACTTTTACCAGTTTAACAGACCAGTTAACAGACAGTTTAACAGACATGATTAATAGACTATTGATTGTCTTCCGTGTTCATCGTGATGCTGCCTCATATGAGTTAATGCCTGTGTCTTTTCAAACAGAGCAGTCTACTAGCAAAGACTGTAATGCAGTACAGACCAATGTAAAAGCCCAAAACTACTGGTCAGATAGGAGCCCAAATGCTTTTAAAACTAAATAAGGTACGACGTAGAAAAGAAGCCTGTAAAAATGTAACTGAAAGCAAAAAAGCATGCCTTGAACTCAAAAAATGTAAAAAAGGCAATATGCAAAGAAACAGTATGATTCTTGTTTGCAGTTTAGACAAAACAAAATTCAATCTGTGAAAAAAATGTACAAAGAAAATGCTGTATTAAGAAATGACAAAATAGCCAGCCTTAAACAAAAATATAGAAATGTACAATTTCAAGTAAAAATCAACGAATATATGCGCAATAAGTACAGGACAGACGATGTGTTTTAGGAAAAAGAGAAGTCACAGATGGTCAGAAGATACCATACACAAGATCAGTACCAGAACACAAAGAGGGAGTATATGGTGAGGAAGTATAATAAAGATATTTCGTTCCGTAATAAAATGAAACAGTACGTTGTCACAAGGTATAGAACAGACTCTAAGTTCCAGTCTAAAATGAAAGCACATATGTTTAGAAGATACACCCAGGACTCAGACTTTAGAGCACATCACATACTTTGCTGTACTCTACAGAAAAGCAAAACACATGTTAACAATGTTTTGCCGATTATTCACAAGTTGACATGTGCATTTAAAATCAGGCAAAAATACCAAGAGTTCATTTGTGTTAGCCGTTCAGCAGGTCAGCTTGATAATGTGAACAAGCCTGTGGTCAACAACGTGATGCAGGCTGCCATTGGTGCATTCCGTTGTAAAATTCAAGAAGGACCAACCCGTGTCTGCATAGTCTGTAACAGCACCATGTTTCCCAATCAAGTCAAGTCTTGCAACCGAGCAAAGTACGTAAAAAACACATTGTACTTTTATGCTTAACAGGCAGATATATATTAATGCCTGTGATCATTCTTGCTCAGTCCCTTGTTTGGTTCCTGAAGAGAGGCAACAAGAATGGATCTGCCATACTTGACAGTCACTTGAGAGGACAGATGCCTTCAATTGCAGTAGCAAACAAATTAGCACTAGCACCTATCCTCAAAGAACTTTTGGAATTGAGTGTACTGGAATGGCAGCTCATATCCAAATTCTTGCCCTTTGTAAAAATTGTTGCATTGCCCAAAGGGCAAGAGAGAGCTGTTCATGGTGCAGTTGTGTGTGTGCCTTCTGAGGTGGAAGCAATTGTGAACTGTCTGCCAAGACCAAACAATGAATCACAGATACTCCAAGTTAAACTTAAGAGAAATCTTAAGTTCAAAGGCTACCAGCACTTTCACACGGTCAATATGCACAACGTGCTGGCAGCTTTGCATAAACTAAAAGAAATGCATTCTCAATACAAAGAGGTATCCATCGATGACGCTGCTCAGTTTGAAAGCCTTGCTGATGACAGAAAGGAAATACAGGAGCCTGAACAGATCAGTGGTGATGAGTTGAATGAGGAACAACATGTCAGCACAGAAGAACAGGATGAACTGAGGCCTGGTCTCACTCTCGACACATGTTTGCAACCACCTGATATTGGGAATGTTGTCATATGGAGACGCAATATTCAGCATTGCCCCTGCCCAAGGAAATAAGCCTGTTGGATTTTCCTCTGTTCTAAAACTGGAGTCAATGGCATTTCTTATGCAATTTCCTACCGGAGAGAACACGATCGATGAGGCGAGAACAGTTGCCATATCGCCGAGCATGTACTTCAATGCTAGGCTCTTTTGTGTGGACATCCGTTTTGCCAGAGACCAGAGCTATCTTCTCTTTGTGCAGTTTGTCACTTAAACGAACCTGGCTAGAAACAGCATGTCTTTTCAGTTGCGAAAAGGCAAACCAGTGACTAGAGATGGACGCAGGAATTTCCAACAAATTGTTACAGAGACGTGACAAGATTTATGCAACCCCTCAGAGGTACGCCGGCATACTGGGAGAAAACGCTAAAAGATCTGCAGGTCATGATCAGGCAGTTAGGCATGCCCACCTTCTTCTGTACTTTCAGTGCAGCTCATATGCGATGGCCAGAAGTCATAAAGGCTATCAAAGCTCAACAGGGTGAGCTGGTTCAGTTTGAGGATCTAGACTGGACTACAAAATGTGAGATTCTCAGAAGCAACCCTGTCACGGTCATGAGCATGTTAAAAAAAAAAGAGTAGATGCACTACTCAGAGATCTGCTCTTGTCAGACGCTCAACCTATTGGTGAAGTAGTGGACTATTTTTATCGGGTTGATATTCACTTGCTAGCCTGGGTGAAAGATGCGCCTGTGTTTGAGGACGATCCAGATGACACAGTATGTGAATTCATTGACCGGTACATAATGTGCCAAATGCCTGACCCAGTACAGACACTGAACTGCACAAACTTGTGACAGAGGTTCAGATGGACAGCCGAAACCATTCAAAGTCTTGCTAGAAAGGACAAGTGTTATGCAGATTTGGATTTCCCAAACTTCCGATGTCTGACACCTGGATAAAACATCCAAGGCCCCCTTCTCCCAGCGATGAAGAGAAGCAAGATAAGACACAAGGAAAGAAACGAGGAAAGGCAAAACAATTTAACCATGTAAAACAAATGATGAAGAAAGCCAAAGAAAAGCTGAAGCCTGTGTGGGACGTCCTCAATGACCCCAAAAGCTCATCTGAAAACTTGCCAAAGCTACTAGAAAGGTGCAATTTGAGCATGCAACGCTACATGAAGTACGCTGAGGCACTTTCTACCGGCAGTGTGGTTATGTTAAAACGTAGCCCAAAAGAATGTAGGGTCAACGGATACAACCGGGACTTGCTGAGGGCATTGAATGCTAACATGAACATTCAATACATTCTTGATCCGTTCTGCTGTGTCATGCACATCTTGTCCTACATATCCAAGTCTGAACATGAGATGAATGACCTGCTGAAAACTGTGGTAAAAGATGTACATAAAACTAATGTTAGCGAAAAAGATGAAATGAAACAGATAATGCAGTCTTATTCCAAACACAGACAAGTAAGCGCTCAGGAGTCTGTGGCACGCACGTGCAGCTTACCTCTGAAAAAGTGTTCACGTGCTGTCGTGTTCATACAAACTGATGATGCTTTGAAAATGAGTCTTCCCCTTAGTGCATTGCATCACAAAATCCCAGATTCTGAGGACGTGTGGATGTCAGGAATTGTGGAAAAGTACAGAGCAAGGCCTGAAAAACCGGACTTTGAAAAATTGTGTCTTGCCGATTTTGCCTCAAAATATTGCATTGTCTATGGCCGTCAAGCTAAAGGTTAAAAGGTTCACCCCCTGCTGAAAAACAAGGGGTATGTTCAACAAAGAACTGTCGGCAAGCCTGCAATTATTAGTTATGCCCGCTTCTCTAAAGACAAGCAGCCTGAAAAGTATTATGGCAGATTGCTGAAGTTGTATGTTCCTCATTGCTCTAATACACAGCTCAAGCAACCATCTTATCCTACATATGAGCTGTTTTACCACAATGCCCGCATAGATGTCCGACAACCCCGTCTACTTGTGCCAGTGTGCACAGTTGTAGTAGAGAACCAGAAATGGTATGAAAAGCACACTGCTGAGTTGGACAAAGCTTTTGAACTTCTATAGGAGCAGGGGATGTTTGAAAATGCGTGGACAGCGTTCGCCCCTGAAATGGAAGCTGAACGTTTGGAGTGTATCATGGAAAGGATCGATGAAGAGCCCGAACAGGTGAACGAGAAAGACGATGTTCCAGAGTACCAGCTTGTTCGTGAAGATGGTGACGGACTTGTCCTAAAATTCGAGGCACCACAGTTGAGTGTGGATTATGTACAACAGCTATATCGAAGCTTGAACCAGGCACGGTCATCAGTGTTCTACACCGTCCGTCTATGGTGCCTGAAGCGCGTGTGGCGTCAGAATCCTGAGCAGTTTTTATATTCTGTGTCAGGTGGTGTGGGATGTGGAAAATCGCACGTAATTAAGTGCATATTTGCGGAAGCCACCAAGATCCTATGCCAACTCCCATGATTTCAGGAGCAAGGGGACATGTCTTCGCCAACAGTGTTATTGACTGCGTTTACCGGAACTGCAGCTTTTAATATCTCTGGAAAAAACTTTGCACTTCATTTTAAAACTGGCAAGGAAATTAAGCTCACCGTATCAAACACTGGGAAACTCGCTGGATAATGTTAGAGCGGTGTTGTCGAACACAGAGATTCTCATCAAGTGTCCATGGTTTCAAAGGATCTGTTCGCGTACGTCAACTGGATCAGCAGATCAGATCAAAGGCAGCAAAAAACCTTTTAGTGGAATCTCTGTTCTAGCAGTTGGAGATTTTTACCAACTCCCACCTTTAAGTAAATCAAAACCTCTGTGTGTGTGTGTGTAGGAAGGTGGTGTGCTGGACAACTGGAAAGACTATTTTCAAATAGTCAACCTGACATAAATCATGCTTTTGCGAAACTACTGAACAGAATCCGTGTGCAGCCAAAGCACGAGGCTCTCACTAAAGAGGACAGTGCGTTGCTTGCTCCGTGTTTGACAAACCCCGTAGATTGTCCACACAAAACACTGCACATTTTTGCTATCAACAAAAAAGTGCAGAAACACAACACTGCCATTGTAAATGCACTGCATCCTGACATCGTAAATGTGGAAGCTGAAGACTTTAGAAAAGGCCCATGAACAGGAGAGATGAAAAAAACAGGGTAAACCTGTAAAAGACACAAATCAGGATTTACCTGACGTCATACAAGTTGCGGCTGGAGTACGTGTAATGCTAATGAGAAATCTGGACGTGGAGGACGGGCTCACTAATGGCAGTTTTGAAAAAATTGCCAAAATTGTCAGTGAAATAAAAGATGACAGTAAAGATAATCAGACTTAAAATGGACAATCCCAATGCTGGTCAGAAACACAGCAAAAGGCTACATTTACATTTGCAGCATTTAGCAGATGCCCTTATCCATAATGTGATTGATCTTGAGTTCCTCCTTATCAAGATCGATGCTCCAGTAACAGCGACAGTTGTGACTGTATACCGTCCACCAAATTACAGTTTCTCATTTCTTGCTGTTCGATTTTTATCATGCCCAAACAAAACTTAATTCTTAGAGAGGTTTTCCATACGATCTGCGATGCCCGTAGTGCCTTTCTGAATCACACCGCACACAGCAAATGTTCTTCTTCGGTTTATTGCAGGCAGCAGACACGTATATATACACACATTGGAAAGAAAGCTGACCTAAAGTTGTTTTCTGTTTAGACAAGAGGATATACTACTTGGAGATGTGTGAGCCCAGATAAAGACTCCCTGTTTACCTTACAGACTAACATCGTAAATATCCGATAGACACTGAACAGGCAAAGGAATGTGTGTGAAACAGTGTGAAAACCGTCTTAACACTGACAATGGCCACTTTAAATCATTTATGATTAAGCATCACACACCAAAACATAGGATGTTCTCCCTGGGAACAAAATCGGTGACATAAACTGCAAATTAAAAGATAAAGACAAACAAAAACATACAGATTCTATTTCATTCTGTCTCTACATGCATATAATCCTTCATCATCACCACTCCAATCGAGGCCTTTATGGCCTGTCTTACCATCGTCATCAAACATGGCAACATACAAAGTACAATTCCAACAATCAATACAAAAATCATTCCTAAAACAAAATAGTGTTCAACACTCGTAAACAAACTCTTAATCTTCTTAAAAAGCTTTGTTCAGCAGGTGTTTAACGTTCTTCAAGACATCATGAGACATTTGTTTCTCAGTTTGTTCAATATGTCTAATAGTATTATCAGGTATATGTAACAGTTTCTTCTTACTGAATAATGTATTCAAAGAGAATAAGAAAAATTTAGAGTGTAATTACTATGCACACATAGTTATAGAATTTAGACCTAGAGCAGGTATCAGGGTAAGCTAAACTAAACAGTCAAGTGTGTCAGATCTTCACCCCGGAGGTGGCCCCCTTTCTACTATAAAGAAAGGATCTTTCCGTGGGCTCTCATCTGTTTCAGCCCTGAATACTCACTTAGGCTGGCTTCTTAGGCCAACAGACCAATTAGTGTATAGATTAAGTGGGTGCTGTTTTGATCCTGCTTGCGTGTATCCACTGTGGCTGATAATCAGTCAGAACTCCAGTTCTGGTTACAGCTAGAACAGTCGCTGGACCCAGATACTTCGGCTCACCGACCTTGGTAGGCTTCAGACTTCTTATCAGGACCTGCTGATTAGGCACAAAAGGGTGTGTTGGCTTATCTGTGGGCAGAGGAAGATTTAGTGAGACATCAGCACTGATAGAATTCAATTTCTCGACCAGGGCAGAAACGTAGTCATCCACCATCACTTCCAGGTTACCTAAGAAAGAAATGCCAGTGCGTCCCCTGACCCATGGGGTTGGGAAAGGCCAGCCCATTCGAATTTCAAAAGGTGACAGTTTAGTAGTTGAAGATGGGGTCATTCTCATTTCTGTGAGTACTGCCGGGAGAACAACAGTCCAATTTCGGCCTGTTTCAATGCAGGCTTTAGTAACACGTTCCTTAATGGTTCTGTTTGTTCTCTCTACCACTCCAGCTGACTGTGGGTGATAGGGAATATTAAAAAGCCAATCAATTGCTAAGCTTTTAGCCAAAAGTTTTGTTACCTTTGAAGCAAAAGGTGTCTGTTATCACTTTCAATCATGCTAGGAATACCAAACCTATCGATGATCTCTTTCGTTAATATTTTGACAACCATTTTAGCGTTCTCTATTGCACATGCAAATGCTTCTGCCCACTTGCTGAATCTGTCGACTATAACCAACAGGTATCTCAAATTTCCTACAGGTGGCATATGTGTAAAAATATATGGCCACTTTGGCAGGGAGTTGAACAGCATTTAAAAGGTCGTCTATGAGATTAAAATGTGCTATGGGCTTTCCATCAGCTGTTTTAAAGTCTCTTTGCTTCCATGTTTCTGCAAAATCATGCACTACACCATGAGCATACTTAGACTCAGTGTATATAGTCACTACTTTACCTTCAGACAACTGACATGCTCTTGAAAGTGCGACCAACTCTGCAGCTGTGTGCAGATGTGTATGGTAATGATTTAGCTTCAACTATTACATCAGGTAATCTTACAACCGCATATCCACATAAATACACACCATCAGAAGGTTTTGAACATGAACATCTACATATAAGCAATCCCCCCTATCCAGGGTCGTATCTAAAAGATCAGACCTACAAGAGGTCTCTTGTTCAATGTGTTTAAGGCAATCATGTGGGTCGTCAAAACCATCTAAATCTATAAAATCTAGCAGATCACGCAGCACTACTACAGCTGAATGTGGCTGAGAAGAGGCTTAATGGTGAAGTTTTCTGTCTTCAAGAGTGTGGTTTCATAACCAGATCTACGTTGTGCTGTCATATGTTGTGTGTTGAGGTTGTGTAAAATAGCTGTTAGTTGATGTGAGGTGTTCAGTATCAATGGATGTGACAGCACCGTTTTCTCAGCATCCCGGACCATCATAGCCGCAGCACGCGGGAAACCCTTGTGTTATGTTGTGTAAAGATTTAGAAAGATACACAACAGGGAGATATCTGTCACCGTGTTCCTGGGCCAGAATCTCCACAGCCGTACCACCACGTTCTTCACATAAAGGTGAAAAGGCTTAGTATCATTCTGAAGACCTAAAGCTGGAGCAGACTGTAGACCTTCTTAAGCCCAGTAAACCTGTCAGTCATTTCATGAATCCACAGAATGAGATGTGATGGAGGAGCTTTGTGATCAATAGCACTGCGCAAAACTTTATCATGCTGTGTGCAGTCAGGGATCCATGCTCGCAGTAGTTCATCAGTCCCAAGAAGCTCTGCATCTGTTTCACAGTCTGAGGTCTTGAAAACCTGCTCACAAGCTGTACTCGGTCCTTATGTTAACACTGTGAATGAAAGTGTGTGTGTGACTTTTATTTATATATATTTACATATATATGTATTTATTTAACAACAATAAGATTATTATTATTTCAAATCGAGGAATTTGGAAAACATTTGAATTATTGTTATTCGGTAATAAAGTGCTGAATAAAATATAGGAATTTGTTATTGTTCTCCAGACTTCATTCTAGTGATGCCAAACCCTCTCTGTATTATACAGTGCCTTGCAAAAGTATTGACCCCCCTTGGCGTTTTTCCTATTTTGTTGCCTTACAACTTGGAATTAAAATTTTAATTTTAATTTATTTAACTTGAAATTAAAATTTTTAATTTTTATTTGGATTTCATGTAATGGACATACAAAAAATAGTCCAAATTGGTAAAGTAAAATAAAAAAAATAACTTGTTTCAAAAAAATTCTAAAAAATAAATAACAGAAAAGTGGTGTGTGCATATGTATTCACCCCCTTTGCTATTAAGCCTATAAATAAGATCTGGTGCAACCAATTACCTTCAGAAGTCACGTAATTACTTGAATATAGTCCACCTGTGCAATCTAAGTGTCACATGATCTCAGTATATATATATATATATATATATATATATATATATATATATATATATATATATATATATATATATATATATATACCTGTATATATACACCTGTATATATACACCTGTTCAGAAAGGCCCCAGAGTCTGCAACACCACTAAGCAAGGGGCACCACCAAGCAAGCGGCACCATGAAGACCAAGGAGCTCGCCAAACAGGTCAGGGACAAAGTTGTGGAGAAGTACAGATCAGGGTTGGGTTATAAAAAAATATCCAAAACTTTGAATATCCCACGGAGCACCATTAAAGCCATTATTAAAAAAATGGAAAGAATATGGCACCACAACAAACCTGGCAAGAGAGGGCCGCCCACCAAAACTCACGGACCAGGCAAGGAAGGCATTAATCAGAGAGGCAACAAAGAGACCAAAGATAACCCTGAAGGAGCTGCAAAGCTCCACAGCAGAGATTAGCGTATCTGTCCATAGGACCACTTTAAGCCGTACACTCCACAGAGCTGGGCTTTATGGAAGAGCGGCCAGAAAAAAGCCATTGCTTACAGAAAAAAACAAGCAAACACGTTTGGTGTTCGCCAAAAGGCATGTGGGAGACTCCCCAAACATATGGAAGAAGGTACTCTGGTCAGATGAGACTAAAATTGAGCTTTTTGAACATCAGGGAAAACACTATGTCTGGCGAAAAACCCAACACCTCTCATCACCCCGAGAAAACCATCCCCACAGTGAAGCATGGTGGTGGCAGCAGCATGCTGTGGGGATGTTTAACATCAGCAGGGACTGGGAACCTGGTCAGAATTGAAGGAATGATGGATGGTGCTAAATACAGGGAAATTCTTGAGGGAAACCTGTTTCAGTCTTCCAGAGATTTGAGACTGGGACGGAGGTTTACCTTCCAGCAGGACAATGACCCTAAGCATACTGCTAAAGCAACACTCAAGTGATTTAAAGGGGAAACATTTAAATGTCTTGGAATGGCCTAGTCAAAGCCCAGACCTCAATCCAATTGACAATCTGTGGTATGACTTAAAGATTGCTGTAGACCAGCGGAACCCATCCAACTTGAAGGAGCTGGAGCAGTTTTGTCTTGAAGAATGGGCAAAAATCCCAGTGGCTAGATGTGCCAAGCTTATAGATACATACCCCAAGAGACTTGCAGCTGTAATTGCTGTAAGTATTGACTTTGGGGGTGAATAGTTATGCATGCTCAAGTTTTCAGTTTTTTTTTTATAAAAAATATTTTCCATGGGGGGTCAATACTTTTGCAAGGCACTGTATCCTGAAAAATATTTGGGTCTTATTTCAACAGGAATGTCAACTGTCAAGCTTAAGCTCAAATGTCAAGCAGAGGAGTAAAATGTAAAGGTTGTTAAGGACATTACTATGTCTATAAATCTTTAATGAATATAAAAGTAAATATTATGTAGTGATTTTAACAGTTCCATCTGATTCGCTGCCCACTGCTGCTGAAAATTCCACTTTCCTAATGTCAGTAAAGTTACTTGAATATGTTCATTTACACCCTCATTTATATACTTTGAAATATCACCCTATTCACACTGACTCTATATTTATTTACATTACTTTTGTGTGACTGATTAAACATTATATGTAGCTAGTATGTAGCATAATATAGCTAATATAACAATAACAAAATAGTTTTGTGTCCATATTTGATTTAAATAGTCCTCCAAATATTAACACTTAAAATAAACAATCTTAACTTTGGCAAAAAAAGTCTTTGATAATGTCTCTATTTACAATATTTTTTATTTTTTAATTTTAACATCTAAGAATGTTATCATTATTATTATTATTATTATATTATTATTATTATTATTATTATATTTTAACATTGACTGATAATATATTTTACACAGTCTGGCTGTCCACTTGACAAAAGTTTGTTTTGTCAAGTGGACATATATTAGTAGTCAATGTTATTCTTATTCTTATTCTATTTTAATAGTTAATGCTCCGTATCTATAAACTAAAGCAAGACTTACTGTAAGTAAATGAATCAGCAGGAGGAGCAGCTTAGTGAGGAAATGTCCAGTAGATAATTAAACTAATATACAGTCATCACACTAAACCATATGATATCTTCTACATCTCCATGGTTACAACATGAGGCGCTTCTGAGCAAAGAATGGGCTTCTGTTGATAATAAACTTTTAAGATAAAACTTTATTCGTGGGGAAATTTCCAAAAAGTGGTGCAGAAAGAAAGAAAGAAGAGTAAATAAAACTCCATATAAAATGATTATAGTTTTATGGGTGTTTTTGTAGGAAATATTATATAATACATCATATACATATTATATACATCCAGGTGTGTGTGTGTGTGTGTGTGTGTGTGTGTGTGTGTGTGTGTGTGTGTGTGTGTGTGTGTGTGTGTGTGTGTGTGTGTGTGTGTGTGTATGCAGGCACTAAAGATGGCACTGATCCCATACTGGGTTGATCACCTGATACTAGTAAGAAATGGATATCAGATCAGAGAGAAAATAAAGAATGGATTGGGTCTGATCCTGTAGCATAAAGATAGAAACTCTATTAAATACTAACTAAAGGACAAAGTAATACATGTGATTTGGACTCCTTCTGCTCTGGGCTTTTTCACATCAACTCCTCAGATCCTGTAGATAAACGTGTTCTCGGTTTGCAGATACGGAAATGCAGGAACACTGGAGTCTTCACACACAATTGTTCATCACCAGTAAACACTACAAGAGAAAGAAGTGAATCAGTAACAGAAAACTACAAGGTGGTGTTTGATGATCAGCAGCAGGTAATTATCTCTGCTTCAAGAAACCAGGATTTGATTCCAGTCATAAAAGGACTGTCCGAGTGAGGAAACCAGCTGCTTACAGGAAATCCAATGTTTGTGGAATAAAAGATGATCATCATCTAATAAATAAAGTTAATGTGCTAAATATCGCTAATGTAGTAAATAACGCTGATGTAGTAAATAACGCTGATGAGTAAATAACGCTGATGTAGTAAATAACGCTGATGAGTAAATAACGCTGATGAGTAAATAACGCTGATGAATTAAATAACTCTGATGTATTAAATAACGCTGATGAGTAAATAACGCTGATGTAGTAAATAACACTGATGTATTAAATAACACTGATGTATTAAATAACTCTGATGTAGTAAATAACACTAATGTAGTAAATAACACTGATGTAGTAAATAACTCTGATGTAGTAAATAACGCTGATGTAGTAAATAACGCTGATGTAGTAAATAACGCTGATGTAGTAAATAACGCTGATGAGTAAATAACGCTGATGAGTAAATAACGCTGATGAATTAAATAACTCTGATGTATTAAATAACGCTGATGAGTAAATAACGCTGATGTAGTAAATAACACTGATGTATTAAATAACACTGATGTATTAAATAACTCTGATGTAGTAAATAACACTAATGTAGTAAATAACACTGATGTAGTAAATAACTCTGATGTAGTAAATAACGCTGATGTAGTAAATAACGCTGATGTAGTAAATAACACTGATGTAGTAAATAACGCTGATGTAGTAAATAACGCTGATGTAGTAAATAACGCTGATGTAGTAAATAACGCTGATGTATTAAATAACTCTGATGTATTAAATAACGCTGATGAGTAAATAACGCTGATGAGTAAATAACGCTAATGTAGTAAATAACGCTGATGAGTAAATAACGCTGATGTAGTAAATAACGCTGATGTAGTAAATAACGCTGATGTAGTAAATAACTCTGATGTATTAAATAACGCTGATGTATTAAATAACGCTGATGAGTAAATAACGCTGATGGAGTAAATAACGCTGATGTATTAAATAACGCTGATGTATTAAATAACGCTGATGAGTAAATAACGCTGATGTAGTAAATAACGCTGATGTATTAAATAACGCTGATGAGTAAATAACGCTAATGTAGTAAATAACGCTGATGAGTAAATAACGCTGATGTAGTAAATAACGCTGATGTAGTAAATAACGCTAATGTAGTAAATAACGCTGATGAGTAAATAACGCTGATGAGTAAATAACGCTGATGTAGTAAATAGCGCTGATGTAGTAAATAACGCTGATGTAGTAAATAACGCTGATGAGAAAATAACACTAATGTAGTAAATAACACTAATGTAGTAAATAACGTTGATGTAGTAAATAACGCTGATGTAGTAAATAACTCTAATGTAGTAAATAACGCTGATGAGTAAATAACGCTGATGTAGTAAATAACGCTGATGTAGTAAATAACTCTAATGTAGTAAATAACGTTGATGTAGTAAATAACGCTGATGTAGTAAATAACGCTGATGTAGTAAATAACGCTAATCATTACATCAGCTTCAGTGTTTATATAAAACAGATTATTACTCACTTCAGTGTCTGTAGATTGTAACGTTCATCATCCTTCAGAGCAGAGAGACACTTCACTCCTGAGTCTCCTACTTTATTCACAGACAGATACAGTTCTCTCAGGTGTGAGGGGTTTGATCTCAGAGCTGAAGCGAGAGCAGCACATCCTTCATCTGATACTCCACAATCATACAACCTGCAGATACACAATGACACACACTTCACTCTCTCAGTTTCTACACATTAAACATCAGAGAGAGAGGGATAGAGAAAGAGAGAGAGAGAGAGAGAGAGAGAGAGAGAGAGAGAGAGAGAGAGGAAGGGATGGTGGAGAGAGAGAAAAGGGGGGGGATTAAGGAGAGAGAGGGGGAGGGAGAGGGGAGAGAGAGAGGAAGAGTGAGAGAGGAAGAGAGAGAGAGGTGAAGGAGAGCGAAAGGGAGGGAGGGAGACTTTTTTGACTTTTACAAAACTTTATTTACACATATCACATACGCTGGTACACAGACACACACATGAAATTGTTACAAAAAAAACCCGCTGAAAAATTGGCAACACGCCAACCGCTCTCATGCTCTACACACCACGCTTACCCTTCCCCCTCGCACATGCAGAAAGAGAGAGAGAGAGAGAGAGAGAGAGAGAGAGAGAGAGAGAGAGAGAGAGAGAGAGAGAGAGAGAAAGGGAGGGAGATTACACTCCCCTTACCGGCCATTATATTCAGATCACTGACCATCACACATTCATCACTGACCATCACACTCACAACACTAACCATTACATTAATCACTGACCATCACTGACCATCAAACTCATCACTGACCAAGAGAGAGAAAAGGAGAAAGATGTAAAGTGAGATCTTTGAAATCTGAATGTGGAGTAAAAGAAGCTGTAGGTTCTTCAGCTCCAGACAGTATTTTCAGGTGTTCATCTACTGGAAATACAGATTTAATGCTGCAGGTTTAATTGGACTTTTGGGCTGCAATAAAAGTCACAACAGCTCAATTCTACACTGAGGGATTTTTGTAGCTTGTTAAATATTAGATCATCTTCTCTTTCTTCATTATTCTGCCTCGTCACATTTACATTTATATCAACACTTTTATACATGTATTAGATATAAGAAACTAAAACAATACAAAAGTCAATAAAAAGTCATGATTATAAAAAGATAAAAATTAAATCAACACTAATTTAAACTAACAAACAAAAGTAAAAAAAAAAATACAACTATAAAGTTCCTCCTCAGAACATTGATGCTGAACCTAAAATCTCTGCTTCAGTCTCACTATTAGAGAATGTGTGTTACTGAGGAGCAGGTCATGTGACTCTCAGAGAGATGATCTTACCACAGTATCTCCAGTTTACAGTGAGGATTCTCCAGTACAGCAGAGAGACACTTCACTCCTGAGTCTCCTACTTTATTCCCAGACAAATTCAGTTTTCTCAGGTGTGATGGGTTTGATCTCAGAGCTGAAGCGAGAGCAGCACAGCCTTCATCTGATATTCCACAATCATACAACCTGCAGATACACAATGACACACACTTTACTCTCTCAGTTTCTACACATTACACATCCTGTGTGTTTTAAAATGAGTGAAACCGTTTATTCAGTGACAAGAACTGTCTGTTTTTTTTAAGCAGTTTGATAAAAGAGAGAGAGAGAGTGTGTAAATGTGTGTGTATGAGTGTGTGTATGTGAGAGAGAGTGTGTGTGTGTGTGTGTGTGTGTGTGTGTGTGTGTGTGTGTGTGTGTGTGTGTGTGTGTGTGAGAAAGAAAGAGCGAGAGTGTGTGTGTGTGTGTGAAAGAGTGTGTGTGTGTGTGTGTGTGTGTGTGTGTGTGCACGCGTGAAAGAGAGACAGAGAGTGAGTGTGTGTGTGTGTGTGTGTGTGTGTGTGTGTGTGTGTGTGCACGCGTGAAAGAGAGACAGAGAGTGAGTCTGTGTGTGTGAGTTTGTCTGTGTGTGAGTGAGTGTGAGTGTGTGTGTGTGTGTGTGTATATGTGTGTGTGTGTAAGAGAAGGAGAGAGATTTCATACACCTTTATTAAAAATATACATACAAACCAACTTAAGTCAAAAACAAATCAAACAAACAAACAAGCAAAGTCAAAACATAAACCCAAAACTCAAATTAACAACATATCAAAAGTTAATTATTTATCAATTACTGTCAACGAACTCGGGTGATTAGGTGCGTGGATGAGAGGACCCAAATGCAGGATGCACCAGACGATAAGAATCGGGAGAGGAGGGTTTAGCACAGGCAGGAAATATTTAATGTCCGAATACTTCAGAACAAAACACAGTCGCAGCACAAACAGGGTTAAAGTAGAAGAAAAGGGTGAGGAGGATAGAACAGGCAGGAAAGCAATAATGTCCGAATACATTTGAACATACAGTCGTGGCACTCACTGGGTTAATGTTGAGAAAGCAATAATGTCAGAATACTTTTGAACACACACACTCACTGGGGTAATGTTGACCGTCCATGGTGCGGACAGTAACAGTGGTGGGAAGTATGGGGTCAGGGGGTGGTTCCTTCTCATCAGGGGAGTGCAAACGGGACAAGGCGTTAGGCTTCCCATTTAGTGACCCCGGCCGGTACGACAAGGAGAAGTTAAATCGCCCGAAGAACAGTCCCTAACGTGCTTGACATGGATTCAGGCGCTTGGCAGTCCGCATATATTCCAAATTTCAATGATCGGTCCAGACGAGAAATGGAACTTCGGACCCCTCCAGCCAATGACCTCACGATCACCAACAGGGTAGTTCTGTTCAGCTGGGCTAAGACCGTGGTGCAGGCCGTGTTCAAGGGCACCTCTCTGAGACAGAATGGCCCCTACACCCAGATCTGAGGCGTTCACCTCCACCACAAATTGGCGGGTTGGATCCGGAAGGGCCAGGACAGGGGCTGAGGTGAAAAGACTCTTCAGGTTGGTTAAAGGCCCGTTCAAGCCTCTGGGTTTCAGTTAAAGGCCTGACGTATGGAGGTGAGTGAGTGAAGGGGGGCCGCGACGGAGCTATAGACCCTGATAAACCGCTGATAGAAATTGGCAAAACCCAAAAACCTCTGTAATTGGGGCCAGTCCTTTACCACCTAAATCCTGGCTTGGTCCATCTGGAAGTTATTGGCTGAAAGGACAAATCCAAGGAAGGTGGTGCTGGACATATGGAAATCGCATTTCTCCACCTTACATTCTGGAGGAGCCACCCGAGTACCGAATGCACATGGTGGACATGTTTGTCTCTAGAGCGTGAGAACACGAGCATGTCTCAAAGCACGTCGTTTAACAACACCTGGAAGACCGCTGGCACATTCGTGAAGCCAAATGGCATAACAAGGTACACATAATGCCCCGACGAGGTATTGAACGCCGTCTTCCACTCATCCCCCTCCCGGATACGGACAAGGTGGTAGGCGCTACGGAGGTCCAGTTTGGTAAAGATTATAGAGCCCTGGAGAATGCAGAAAACATCAGGGGCAATGGGTACCGGTTCTTGACAGTTATGCCATTTAGGCCCCGATATTCGATGCAAGGATGGAGGCTCTTGTACTTCTTTTCCACAAAGAATAACCCTGTGCCTGCCGGAGAGGAGGACGGCAGATAATTCCTTCAGTTAAACTCAGATCCCTATCTTTCAGACCTTCTATATCCAGCAGTATGCTAGACATACCTCTTAAATCAGGAGAAATGGTGATTTTGGGAAAGGGATATTTTATATCTGGAATCAGACTTCCATCAGCAAAGTTTTATAACTGTTAGATTTTTATCATGCCCAAACAAAACTTTATTCTTGGAGAGGTTTTCCATACGATCTGCTATGCCCGTGGTGCCTTTCTAATATCAGGGAAGAAGAAATACACAGCACACAGAATGCATGTTCTTCCTCTTCTTCTGTTTTTTGCAGGTAGCAGAACGTATATATATACACATACAGAGAAAGGGCTGTCCTAAACTTGTTTCCTGTTTAGACAAGAGGATATACTAGCCGTAGATGTGTGAGCCCAGATAAGGACTCCCTGTTTACCTTACAGACTAACATCGTAAATATTCTATAGACACTGAACAGACAAAGGGATGTGTGTGAGATAGTGTGAAAACCATCTTAACACTAACAATAACATAATTAATTCTTCCTCTGTAAACCTTATTTTCACAGTTTTAAAATAAATTCAGTTTGGCGTGAGGACCTCTGACTTAAAATGGTGGCCAGTGCAAGACCATCACTTAAATGAGGCCCAGCCACATCAATTACGTTCCTTAACTTTACCATACCAGAGCCACAAAGTCTTAATTAAAGACCTGGCCAACACATTTAATAAGTCAAAGAGAGATCCTTTAACCAAAGGCTCCTCAAGCAACCAAAACAATGACTTTGTTTTACAAACCCTGATAAACCTGAAAAGTCCCCACATTTTAAATAGTTCTTGATAAAAAGAAGAAAGTCCTTTGAAATTCACTTGTTTGTGATCCGTAAATACCGGAGTACTGTCAAGTCCAATTCCATCGATCTGCTGTAATATGTTCTGAGCCACTTTCCTCCAAACTAGATCTTCAGGCCCAGTTACCAGTCTCTGGATAAACTGCAAGCGAAAAGTTGCAGGTCTACTAAACAGATGCACCAGACCTTGACCTCCTTCTTTCACAAGCAAGAAAAGTACACTTTAAGGGACCCAGTGAAGCTAATCCCAAAAAAAGTCCACCAGCGTTGCTTGTAATCTGGAAAGCAGACCAGGAGGAGGGTCTACACATATCAATCTGTGCCACAATGTTAAAGCAGCCAAATTGTTCATTATTAAAGGAAACTTGTGTATGAATCCACTTCCATTTTTTTAACCTGCCCTCTATTTTTTTAACCAACCCAAACCAGTTATTTTCTCGTGTGACAGCATCTCCAATAAACACTCCTACATATTAAAGACCTCATTTTTTCCAAGTTAACCCACTAGGTAATAACGGTGGCCCCTTCTCCCATTTTCCAACAATTAAGGCATCACTCTTACTCCAATTTATTTTAGCAGCAGATACATTTCCAAACTTTCACACTCACATCACTGACCATCACACTCATCACTGACCATCACACTCACATCACTGACCATCACACTCATCACTGACCATCACACTCATCACTGACCATCACACTCACATCACTGACCATCACATTTACATCACTGACCATTACACTCACATCACTGACCATTACACTCACATCACTGACCATCACACTCATCACTGACCATCACACTCATCACTGACCATCACACTCATCACTGACCATCACACTCATCACTGACCATCACACTCATCACTGACCATCACACACTCATTACTGACCATCACACACTCATTACTGACCATCACACACACAACACTGACCATCACACTCACAACACTGACCATCACACTCACAACACTGACCATTACACTCACAACACTGACCATTACACTCAACACTGACCATTACACTCAACACTGACCATTACACTCATATTACTGACCATTACACTCAACACTGACCATTACACTCATATTACTGACCATCACACTCAACACTGACCATCACACTCATATTACTGACCATCACACTCATATTACTGACCATCACACTCATATTACTGACCATCACACTCAACACTGACCATCACACTCAACACTGACCATCACACTGACATCACTGACCATCACACTGACATCACTGACCATCACACTGACATCACTGACCATCACACTGACATCACTGACCATCACACTCAACACTGACATCACACTCAACACTGACATCACACTCATATCACTGACCATCACACTCACATCACCGACTATTACATTCACATCACTGACCATCACACTGACATCACTGACCATCACACTCAACACTGACCATCACACTCAACACTGACCATCACACTCAACACTGACCATCACACTCATATCACCGACTATTACATTCACATCACTGACCATCACACTCACATCACTGACCATCACACTCACAACACTGACCATCACACTCAACACTGACATCACACTCATATCACTGACATCACACTCACATCACTGACCATCACACTCACATCACTGACCATCACACTCACATCACTGACCATCACACTCACATCACCGACCATCACACTCACATCACCGACTATTACATTCACATCACTGACCATCACACACTCATCACTGACCATCACACACATCACTGACCATCACACACTCATCACTGACCATCACGCTCACATCACTGACCATCACACTCACAACACTGACCATCACACTCACAACACTGACATCACACTCACAACACTGACATCACACTCAACACTGACCATCACACTCAACACTGACCATCACACTCAACACTGACCATCACACTCACATCACTGACCATCACACTCACATCACTGACCATCACACTCACATCACTGACCATTACACTCCCCTTACTGACCATTACACTCACATCACTGACCATCACACTCATCACTGACCATCACACTCACAACACTGACCATCACACTCACAACACTGACCATCACACTCATATTACTGACCATCACACTCATATTACTGACCATCACACTCAACACTGACCATCACACTCAACACTGACCATCACACTCATATTACTGACCATCACACTCATATTACTGACCATCACACTCACATCACTGACCATCACACTCACATCACTGACCATCACACTCACATCACTGACCATCACACTCACATCACTGACCATCACACTCACATCACTGACCATCACACTCAACACTGACATCACACTCAACACTGACATCACACTCATCACTGACCATCACACTCACATCACCGACTATTACATTCACATCACTGACCATCACACACTCATCACTGACCATCACACTCACATCACTGACCATCACACTCACATCACTGACCATCACACTCACATCACTGACCATCACACTCAACACTGACCATCACACTCAACACTGACCATCACACTCACATCACCGACTATTACATTCACATCACTGACCATCACACACTCAACACTGACATCACACTCATATCACTGACCATCACACTCAACACTGACCATCACACTCAACACTGACCATCACACTCACATCACTGACCATCACACTCATCACTGACCATCACACTACATTTATCCTAAATTAGATGCACCTGTTTGAGGTCGTTAGCTGCATAAAGACACCTGTCCACCCCATACAATCAGTAAGAATCCAACTACTAAGGAAGAAGAATGATGAGTACCATCCTAAGAACACCATCCCTACTGTGAAGCATGGGGGTGGTAGCATCATGCTTTTGGGGGGGAGGGTTCTGCACATGGGACAGGGCGACTGCACTGTATTAAGGAGAGGATGACCAGGGCCATGTATTGCGAGATTTTGGGGAACAACCTCCTTCCCTCAGTTAGAGCATTGAAGATGGGTCGAGGCTGGGTCTTCCAACATGACAATGACCCGAAGCACACAGCCAGGATAACCAAGGAGTGGCTCTGTAAGAAGCATATCAAGGTTCTGGCATCGCCTAGCCAGTCTCCAGACCTAAACCCAATAGAGAATCTTTGGAGGGAGCTCAAACTCTGTGTTTCTCAGCGACAGGCCAGAAACCTGACTGATCTAGAGAAGATCTGTGTGAAAAACTACAGGAAACGTTTGACCTCTGTAATTGCAAACAAAGGCTCCTGTACCAAATATTAACATTGACTTTCTTAGGTGTTCAAATACTTATTTGCAGCTTTATCATACAAATAAATAGTTTAAAAATCATATATTGTGATTTCTGGATTTTTTTTTTTAGATTATGTCTCTCACAGTGGACATGCACCTACGATGACAATGTTAGACCCCTCCATGATTTCTAAGTGGGAGAACCTGCAAAATAGCAGGGTGTTCAAATACTTATTTTCCTCACTGTATATCAACACTTTTGTACATTTATTAGATATTAGAAACTAAAACAATACAAAAGTCAATAAAAAGTCATGATTATAAAAAGATAAAAATTAAATCAACACGAATTTAATCTAACAAACAAAAGTAAAAAAATACAACTATAAAGTTTCTCCTCAGAACATTGATGCTGAACCTAAAAGCTCTGCTTCAGTCTCACTATTAGAGAATGTGTGTTACTGAGGAGCAGGTCATGTGACTCTCAAAGAGATGATCTTACCTCAGTATCTCCAGTTTACAGTGAGGATTCTCCAGTACAGCAGAGAGACACTTCACTCCTGAGTCTCCTACTTTATTCTTAGTCAGATTCAGTTTTCTCAGGTGTGAGGGGTTTGATCTCAGAGCTGAAGCGAGAGCAGCACAGCCTTCATCTGATACTTCACAATCACGCAACCTGCAGATACACAATGACACACTTCACTCTCTCAGTTTCTACACATTACACATCCTGTGTGTTTTGAAATGAGTGTATATATTAAAACATTTTATTTAGTGAGAACTATCTGTTTCTTTTATGCAGTATGTGTGTGTGTGTGTGTGTGTGTGTGTGCGTGTGTGCGTGTGAAAGTATAAATACTACTCAAGTATTTATATCATTCTGCCCATTGACCTTTATCATTACATCAGCTGATATCTGATGTTGCAGATTAACATGAGGTAACAGTAGGTCTTCTATATTAGACCATAATTAGTTTAATAATGGTTCGATTGCTAAGGAGTAAAGCGTTCCAGAGAGTCACAACCTTGTCTTATGCCCCTGTTAACACTATGGCAGACAAACCACCATTGATTTTTTTAGCATACTCTCAATGTCTTTATATAACACTAACTTCTTCAATAAAACCTGTGCCAAAACCAAGAACATAAAAGGTGTTCCAAAGATATTGGTGCTCAACCCTATAAAAAGCTTTTTCCTGATCAATGGAGATGAGCCCTAAATTAATGCCCAATAGGCCAGCAACCTCTATTACATCTCCAACAAGTAAAATGTTCTCAGAAATAGACCTACCAGGCACAATACGTCTGGTCAGGATGTATGATGTCCCCCATCACTTCCCTTAATCTATTTGCCAGAGTTTTAGAAAAGATTTTTAGGCTCACTGGTCTCCAGTTGTTAATTTCTTGAAGGTCACCTTTCTTGGGTAGTAGAGTAATCACAGCTCTCCTACAGCTCACTGGTAAA
>NC_139588.1:2753918-2811418 GCF_946808225.1 Silurus aristotelis | reverse complement strand
CATTATGTGTACAAGAGGTGTAAAGGTATTGCTGCTTTCTGTTCAAAGTCATGAATCAGGTTCTTTCTTTCTGTTTAACTGGAGTTTTATTCACACATGGATCTAATTCTCAGTGCATTAATGATTAGTGGAAGTGAGAAGTTTCATTACTGATAGATTTGTTCTGGATGTTGTACTGCTACAGCAAATTTCACCTGAAAAACAACACTGTATACAACAATTCACTGCAGCTTTTAGTGAGTTCTTGTGTCTCTCAGAGAGATGATCTTACCACAGTGTCTTCACTTTACACTCAGGATTCTCCAGTAGAGCAGAGAGACGCTTCACTCCTGAGTCTTCTAGTTTATTCCAGGTCAGATCCAGTGTATTGACAGTCAGATGCAGTTCTCTCAGACTGGAGGTTTCTGAGTTGAGCACTGAGGTCAGAGCTTCTACAGAGCTTCTCTTTGTAATTTCACTGCATCTGATACTAAAGGAAATAAAAGATAATGAACAGAAATGCAGAAGATCAAACAAGTTCTCAAAGCTTCACTGCAGCGTCTCACTTTCAACATCACACACATCAGTTGAACACAATGATTAAATGGTGGAATAATAAGAATTGACAGTCTGAGATGTTCAGATTTGGCTTGGGGAGAGTTTCAGCTGAGGAACATCATCACACACACGTTGTATAAACATGAAGGATGAGATCCGGGAATCCAAATGGGAAAGTAAGAGAGTCTGATCTAAAAGGTTTCTAAGAGGAGAAAGGAAAAAGTCTAAAGAGTCCTGCAGAGTTCGATTCATCTGAACAGCTCAGACCTTTGATTTGTTCTCAACACTGTAACAGTAGAACAATTTCATTCAGCTTCACTTACATTGCTTTTCTGGATGCTGCAATCACAGGCATCACTCTCACAAGAATCTCATCTCTGATCTTATCTGGAGTGATGTATTTATTCAGGTCAAATTCCTCCAGATCCTGTGCTGATGTCAGTAACACAAACACCAGAGCAGACCACTGTGAAGGAGAAAGTTTACTTTGTGCTCCAGATTTCAGATACTGCTGGATTTCCTCCACTAGAGAATCAT
Organism: Silurus aristotelis; assembly: GCF_946808225.1. Taxonomy (NCBI): domain Eukaryota; kingdom Metazoa; phylum Chordata; class Actinopteri; order Siluriformes; family Siluridae; genus Silurus; species Silurus aristotelis. Next base: position 2,810,344 of record NC_139588.1, on the reverse strand, counting down.
CACCCAGTTCATTCAGACAGTGGAACAGATTGATGGATTTCTCTGTAGAAAGATCTTTACTGATCTTCTTCTTGATGTACTGAACTGTTTTCTCTTTGTTCTGGGAGCTACGTCCTGTCTGTGTTATTAAGGAATGTAGAAGTTTCTGATTGGACTCGAGTGAGAGACCCAGAAGAAAGCGGAGGAAAAGATCCAGATGTCCAGTCTGACTGTCTAAAGCCTGATCTACAGCACTCCTGTGAACATCTGAAAGTGTCCTACAGACCTGATTCTGTTTAAGAACATTTCTCTGTTCCTTCATGAAGGTCAGGTGCACATACAGAGCTGCGAGATGTTCCTGAATGCTCAGATGAACAAAGCAGTACACTACTTTACTCTGGTGAAGCCCAAACTCCTCTCTGAAGATCTGCGTACACACACCTGAATACACTGCTGCTTCTGTCACATCAATGCCACACTCTCTCAGGTCTTCCTCATAGAAGATCAGGTTTTGTTTCTCCAGCTGCTGGAAAGCCAGTTTCCCCAGTTTAAGAAGCATTTCTTCATCGCTCTCCTGCTTCTGTAGGTACTTCTCTCTTATGATGTTGGTCTGAATGGTGAGGAAGTGTGTGTACATTTGAGTCAGAGTCTTGGGGATCTCTCCACTTTCTGCTTCACCCAACATTCTCTCTAGAACAGCAGCTGAAATCCAGCAGAACACTGGGATGTGGCACATGATGTAGAGGCTTCTTAATGACTTCAGGTGTGTGATGATCTTATTGGCCAGGTTCTGATCACTGATCCTCTTCCTGAAGTACTCCTCCTTCTGAGGGTCATTGAACCCTCGTACCTCTGTGACTCGATGGACACACTCAGAGGGGATTTGATCAGCTGCTGCTGGTCTGGAGGTGATCCAGATGAGAGCAGAGGGAAGCAGGTTTCCTTTGATCAGGTTTATCAGCAGCACATGCACTGGTGCTGATTCAGTTACATCACACACTCTCATTGTCTTCTGGAAATCCAGAGGAAAACGACACTCATCCAAACCATCAAAAATGAACAAAACCTTCTCCAAACTGGAAATGTCCATTTCTTTCATCTCCTTAAAAAACACATGAAGGAGCTCCATCAGACTCAGTTTCTGCTCCTTCATCAAATTCAGCTCTCTGAAAGGAAGTGGGAATATGAGGTGGACGTCCTGATTTGTTTTTCCTTCAGCCCAGTCCAGAACAAACTTCTGCACAGAGACTGTTTTTCCAATTCCAGATACTCCCTTAGTCAGAACTCTCCTGATGGGTTCTTCATCTTGTTCAGATAAGGGTTTTGTTAGAACTCTCCTGATGGCTTTGTCTTGTTCAGGTAAGGGTTTGAAGATGTCACTGCATTCAATTGGTGTCTCCTCAGTTGGGTTCCTCCTTGATGCTGCCTCGATCTGTTTCACCTCATGTTCTTTATTGATGTCTCCACTGTCTCCCTCTGTGATGTAGAGCTCTGTGTAGATCTCATTCAGGAGGGTTCGGTTTTCCTGCTTTAGCATCAATCCATTCAAACACTCAAACTTCTTCATCAGATTGAACTTGAACTTCTTCTGGAATTCATCTGCAGCAGTGGATTCTGGGTCGTGTCTGTGACAGGGTGAAGAAGGAAGACATGGTGAGACATGGGCTCCAATGATTAGAGTAGAAGTTCACATTTTTCCTGCTAGATAGATCTTTATGATGTTCTCACTGTGGATTTACTTTATTCTACTGGAGGTTTTCTATCATCTAATCACTCTGTAGTTACTAACAGCAGAGAGCTTTAGAATAGCAGTGTGTCAGTGTCACAGTCATGGTGTTGGTTTTGATCGTACCCTGTAGATGTGATGATGTTCTTCTCTCTTCTGTCTCCTGCCTTCTGTAGAACACTGGGAACAAAAACAACAAGTGTTAAAGATCTCAACGTTCCTCACTTTAATACTGGAGTCAAAACCTGAACACAAATTGTACTACAATAATTGTAGTGAGAGCAGGAACACTTGGAGAACACAGAGCTGAATACAACTCCAACATTGTGCACCTGGAGAATTAAATGTGCTCCTGTTTTCATTTCCCACTTTTTCCTACTTTTCTATTCTTCCTACACAAACCTCCAAAAGTATTGGAACAGGGAGTCCAGTTCTTTGGGTTTTTGCTCGACACTGAAGACATTTGGATTTAAGAGTAAAAGATGAAAATGATATAATAGATTAGAATTCTAGCTTTAGTCATTAACTGTGACTGTAACTATGAGAATTATGGGATGTTACCTGTGTACAGGTGAGGAGATTCCAGTTCTGAAGTAGAGAGGAGGATTCATAGACTCATCACTCTTCATGGAGACACAGCTGGGTTCTGCTGAGTGTGATCTCTCTCTCTTTCCTTTACTGTTTAAAATAATAGAAATGGACATGAGACAGAATTTCATTGTTTAAAAATTTTAATTTGTATTATAATGTATCACAATATTTCTGGTAACTCTTCAAATTTATTACATTTAACTTGAAATAGTGTTGCGCGATTAATTGTATCACAATTGTGATGTTTGTTAGTGCGATTGTATGGCGGACACACACTTTCTGAAAACAGTTTGCAGATTTCCCTTAACAAAACAAATAAAAACACCAGATAATCTCAGTTTAGGCAGTGCTCGTGTGTGTGTGTGTGTGTGTGTGTGTGTGTGTGTGTGTGTGTGTGTGCGGTGTGTGTGTGTGTGGTCACGTGATTTTAAGGTGTGCAGCGCGGAGACCAAGGTGCAGGTGAATACCGAGCAGATCGACACTAAACTGGTGTCACACACTTGCGGTAACGCACAACTTTCCTCGTATTCACGCCGGGACACACACACACACACACACACACACACACACACACACACACACACACACACACACTCGGTAACGCACATCTTTTGTCATACTCATGCCGGGACACACACACACAAACACACACTCACTAAAAGTACCAGTCAGCTCTGCATGCTCTCTCTCTCTCTCTCTCTCTCTCTCTCTCTCTCTCTCTCTCTCTCTCTCTCTCGTGCTGAGTTTCCCCGCTGGTTTCATCCAGCATTACGATTCATAACACTCCCTGTCCTCTGTTTGTGTGCTGAATGATTCCATAAACATGATAGAGTTACTTTCGTTTCCGACTCGTGGTTGCCACCTGACAGAGATGTTACCTGTGTACAGGTGAGGGGTTTTCATTTCTGTTTAAAATTCATTATAATCTTTCTCACTTTTTACACACTAGGAATAGTAGCATACAGAACACAGATTGTGAACAGGGAACAAACACCCCTGCAGTATAGTTCCTTAAAAATCCACAACCTTGTTTCATTTAACTTTAAATACAACAGAATGCTAATAGTAGCAGATCTCCATAGTGCTGCTTATATCCACATGCTACCATGCCTGGAATAGACTAAGAGCAGAAACAAACAGGTCTTCACAAAGAGACAATGGAAACATGGAGTATAAATACAAAAACTAATTAAAAGGCAAAAAATAAGCAGTTGTGGGACATTATTTCATTAACCACTTTTTCAAGTGAGTGCTAAAGTTTTATTCTTACCATAAATATTAGTTATTATTTCTATAGAAACTCCATAATGCAGATATGAACAGTTCATTAGTAAAATACTAGAACATGGCAGGTTACCAGTCTTTTGAGGGTAAGGTCACATGACCTGTCCCCTGATCAGGGATCTCCATTTTTCAATGCTCGTGTACACGCAGAGTCCTGAAGATGCCGATCTCTTCTGCTGGAATCAATCACATTCCTAGAAAACGCAAAAACAAACATTGCTACTACAATCTTGGTCCAGGTGAGAGTTCCCTGTAAACAAATGCACCTAAACAGCAAATATAACAACATAACAATAACAGAATCATAACAGCAATAACCCTCCAAAAAAATAGAGATATTTTGATGATTAATAGAAATTATATAGTCTTTAATGTTAACCCAGCCATTAGGGTTGCACAAGACAGTGCACTCAAGCCCGGATAAATGAGGATCCGGTATAAATCAGAAATTTATACCGGATCGGTCCAGGCCCAAGTTATGGGCATCTAGGTGAAGGGAACAGAGGTGATGAGGAGATGATGGGTAGGTATGGCCTTAAGGAGAGGAATGTGGAAGGGCAGATGGTGGAAGATTTTGCTAAAAGGATGGAAATGGCAGTTATGAACTTATTTTAAGAAGAAGCAGGAGCATAGGGTGACATAAAGGAGTGGAGGGAGGGGCACACAGGTGGACTATGTTCTATGCAGGAGATGTAACCTGAAGAAGATTGGAGACTGTAAGGGGTTGGCAGGGGACAGTGTAGATAGACAGCATCAGATGGTGGTCTGTAGGATGGTTTTGGAGGTGAAGAAAAAGAGGAGGAGGGTGAGGACTGAAAGAAGAATAAGGTGGAAACTGAAGGAGGAAGACTGTAGTGTGAGGTTCAGGGAAGAGCTCAGACAGGGGCTCTGTGGTGGTGAAGACGTGCTGGATGATTGGGGAACTACTGCATAAGTGATGAGGGAGACAGCGAGAAACATACTTGGTGTGACATCTGAAAATAGAAAGGAGGAGAGTGCTGGAACATATAAGGAGAAAGAGGTTGGAGAAACAGAATTGGGATTGAGAGAGATAATAAAAGTAGGCAGGAGTACAAGGAGATGTGCAGCATAGGCATACGAGGAGCTGTATGAGACGTTGGACACTAAAGAAGGAGAAAAGGATTTGTAGTGATTGGCCAGGCAGAGGAACCAAGCTGGGAAGGATGTGCTGCAAGTTAGAGCAATAAAGGATGGAGATGGAAATGTGTTAACTAATGAGGAGAGTGTGTTGAGAAGATGGAGGAAATATTTTGAGCAGATGATTTGAGCAGGAAAATAAGAGAGAGAGAGAAGGTTGGATGGTGTGGAGATGGTAAGGCAGAAAGTGGATGGGATTAGTAAGGAGGAAGTGAGAGCAGAGATTAAGAGGATAAAGAGTGGAAAGTTGGTTGGACCAGATGACCTGAGATGTTGTATGGATTAGAGACAGTGTCGTTGAGTAAAAGACAGGAGGTGGAGCTGGAGGTAGCAGAGCTGAAGATGTTGAGATGTTCATTGGGAGTGATGACGAAGGACAGCATTAGAAATTAGTTTATGAGAGATACAGCGCATGTGGCATGGCTTTAAAAAGGTAGTTCATGCTGGAAAACGCTCCAATGTGGCTGAATTACAACAATTCTGCATAGATGAGTGGAGCAAAATTTCTCCACATCGCTGTAACAGACTCAGTGCAAGTTATCGCAAACGCTTGATTGCAGTTGTTGCTGCTAAGGGTGGTCCAACCAGTTATTAGGTATAGGGGCAAACACTTTTTCACACAGGGCCATGTAGTTTTGGATTTTGTTTTCCCTCAATAATAAAATATTTCAGTTAAAACTGCATGTTGTGTTCACTTATGCTATCTTTTACAAATATATTTAAATTAGTTTGTTGATCTGAAACATTAAAGTGTAAAACATGCAAAAAAATTAGAACAAAACACTTTCACACCACTGTAGGTAGGTAGGTAGGTAGGTAGGTAGGTAGGTAGGTGGGTGGGTGGGTAGGTAGGTAGGTAGGTAGGTAGGTAGATAGGTAGATCTTTCCACAAACTCCATTACATAGAAAACACAAACGCATTATTCCGATAGAAAGTCATTTCTAGGAAAAACTCACCCACTTTTCTTCGGCACTGCTTGTTGTTGGACATGAATCTCACTGCTTCTGACTGCTGTTGAAGATCTTTGTGTTTTTCCAACCACTCCTCCACATGGACTCGAGGCTGAGAAACACTTTCACTTTCGGAAAACCGACTCGACTATTTGAACCGACTCTTTGAACCGACTCTTTGAAGCGACTCTTTGACGAGTTGGAAACGGAATTATTTTAATCGCACTCGGTCAAGTTCAATTTAAAGAGCAAGAACTAAAAGAGAAAGTGCTGTGATTAATAACAGCATGTAGTGGAGATGTTGTGGAGGAGAGGAAAGTCAGACTTTTTCTCCCTTTAGAAACTTCTCCATCCTGAACTCCATACTGTGTCCCACTGGTGCCGAACGTGAAAGTGGGTCCTGAAAAAAGGTTTCTTCTCAAACCTTTTCAAGATTTTTATGCCCTTACTCTAGATTCTCACTTCATAAGCGATCTTACCATCATAAGTCCCAGTGTCTTCAAATGAGTACTTCCTAATTAACAGCCAACTTCCAATTTTGTGGTACTATCAATAAAAGTTGTCAAATGTGTCATATTTAATTATAAATGTTATTAAACATATAAAAGCAAGTTTGGACATACATTTTAATGAGTAGAAAAGCCTGTTCTACTTTTATGTCTGAGTCCACTGTAGAACGTGTTCACTGAGTTTGACATCATCTTGTATTTCTACTAATCAGTAAACACACACACAAACACCAAAGAAAGTAAATAATGAAACAAAGCAGCAGCTTCTCCAGAAGTCAGTTCCTCCACAGCCCCAGCAGTCTGTGCTTCCAGCATCTGCAATCAAATTACAAACAGCTAAACCCTCCACCATGATGATACCACGTGGTCATGCAACATCCTCGATTACAGTGGCCAGAGAACTGTGACGAAGCATTACGACTTTATTACACTTTAAAGGAAACAACTGGACTTTGAACATCAATTTTCTCACAAAAACCCCCTATAGAAACCAGAGTACAGCCTAAGAAGGACTGACTGTGTAAAAGGAGCTGTCAGGTTAGAATCAGGGGAGAAAGAGAGAATTTAAACTTGCCCATGGCCTGCATGAGTCTCTTCATAATTATTATAAACATAAACAGACTTGGAAATAAGGATAAAAACTGAAGCATGAATATAAATTAAGTAAAAATAATAATAATGAACTAAAGCAAACTTCAGCAGAATTGAAGAAAAAAATGTTCTTTTTTTGTTATCAGCAGTGTGTCAGTCAGGTTAGATCTCTCAGGATTTTGTGTCCTTATGATAACTTCTGTATCTGATTCTGAACTGACTTCCTGTTCTCCTAGACACAGAACAAACCATGTTATTACCCGAAACATAAACAATACTTTCATTCTGGCAAACTAACCTTCAAAGTGCTTCATTCTGCAAATAAACTCATTTATCCTTGCATAAGGTTTTCCAGTTTCTGTTTTATAGTCCTTCAGTATAAAAGGCCTCGGGGTCCCAGGAACATTAATGACCTCTGAGCCGACCGGGTACAGAAGTACACAGGGTCCTTTTGAATCCACAATAAGGACAATACATTTGTACACTTTTAATGTGCTTCTATATTTGTTAATGTGTTTTGCACTTTTTAGCCACAATAGCTAAAGCTTAAATTATGTCTAAAGACTATACCAGAGGTCAGAGTACATCCAACATCTAAAGACAGATTTCAAAACTTACAATTCCACTGCATGGCAGAAGGCAATCAACAGGAAACCTAAAAAGAAAAAAAAAAAAAAGAAAATAATTAAGTTAAAGGCAAGGTAAAGGGAGAGTAACTTGCAATGAAGTTCACATGCTCATTTAGCATTAAATATTACCAATAAAATGAATTAATCCACAACTTTAACAATGAACAATACTATTGGTATTAACTATTGAAAAAAATCTAATTATCATGAAAGTCATGGGAAAAATGTTTGGTGAACTACTTCTTTAAAACTAAAACACGCAGCTTGAATCTGTACTATTCAGTAACCTACACTTCAACGCTGTCTTTTAAAAGATGCACGCGCAGTGCACGCGCTGGCGACATTCAGACGTTACTTTTGTATTTTCGCGCGGTGGTTACAGTTTGACGGTGTATTCAGTCAAAACTTGCACTGAATAAGACAGTTTTTTTTTTTTTGTCTCCCATGTTACGTTTTTTTTTCTTCTCGAGTTTTTTTCCTTCCTTCCTTCCAAAATCTCGCAAATGTTTTTTCTTCCTTCCCCATCCCCGCTCCACATCACGATGAAAATGGCTAGATTCAATAACGCATGCTAATTATAGACTAGTTAAGTTACACTGCCAGGTCCCGCATTGTCACGACCGAGTAATCAAATTAACAAAAATAAAGCATTTCTAAATAATTAACCGGTAATCCGATTTTACAGATCTAAAGTGCAAAATGACATTTTAGATGTTGGTTTCCAACACGAGGTGTTCAAAGCTACAAACGGTCCAAAAGATGTTTATGTAAAGACAAGATTAAAAGTTCCTAACATGTTCAGCAAAGTAATATTAATTCAAGTAAACATCATGATTATAACTAAAACAAGGAAACAAAAATATGCCTTAATTAATACCTTAATCAGTAGATGCTCAAACCGTCTTCAGTCCATGAGCTTCAGCAAAGTGTGGGGGAGGGGAGTTGTGCTTCATTGCGCATGCCCAATGAAATGTCTCAAACATTTCGAGTTATATTACTTAATTTTTATTTGTAATCTCAAATATTTATTTTAACATTTTACCAATAATTAACTATTTTAGTAAACTCAATATTTGTCAGATTTAAGTAAACATACTAGCATTTTTCTAGTAAAGTATACTATTTGACTTTCAACAGAGAATCAGAGACCATTTGAATTGAAAGTTTAAAAGAGCAGAAAATTCCCTCGTGTGTGCTAAAGTACACTGGCACAATATAGTGTAAAGTGTGTACTGAGAAATTTGTCATACGTTTTATGTACACATGATCAATTAATGTTCCTTTTTCTGTTGTAGGTTCCGTAACATGTTGAATAAAACCCCTATCTGCCATAAAAGAGCACACAGAATTAGACTTTAATGCATCATTATTAAAGTCTCCCACAAGCACAATGTTATTTGAAATTAAGGGCAGCTGATTAATTAACCTGCCCATATTTTCTGTAAAACTACACAAAGGGTATGTTTGTGGTCTATAAATAACACCAAGCAAAATATCATTTTCAGGAAAATGTGTCAACAGGCATTGTAAATTAAGATTTGGAATTGTTATAATAGTGTTTGGCACTCCACATGTTGTATAAACTCCAACTCCACCGTGTTGTTGTAGTTACAAATCATTGAAAGGAGGACATATACTTGTGTATGCAACACAACGAGGAATACCCACAAAGTTGTAGTTTTTTAAATGTACACTTTCAGGCAGATAGTGTTCTGGCAGCCATGTTTCAGTTACAGCAATACATGTTGGTTGTAAATGTTGACTAGACACATTTTAAATCCTCTTTATGGCAATGCAAACTCTGTACATTCAGTATAAACACAGAAAAGGAACTATCTTGTACTGTCACCAATGATTCATCATGTGCCATAAAAGATGGCATTTCTTGAAGAGCTTCACAAATCTGATCATTACAGAAAATGGCCTTTTCACTAAAGTCTTTAATTGTTAACCCTGACAAACTCCTTACCCGGCTCAAAGCTACATAACCTGACCAGGTGCAAACACTTTAAACTAACGACAGCAGTATCATAGGTGTAGAATGGAGCAATTTTGCTGCCTCAAATGAACATTGTTTTTGTCTTTTCAATCCCACATGACTATCATCAAACTGAACGTATACAGTTTCAGGTAACTTCTCTTTAGATGAACGTACGATATGAGTAACTACACCACAAACACCAATAACTAATCCATCATCAACATCTATGTTTTTAATTAACATAACACGTGCATCTCTGCCTAAAAGTAACTTTTCTGGCAAACATGTGTTATGAACCTTTACATGATGACCAGCTATTAATTCTATTTTGCCTGTTTTTTTTTTTACTCCGTGCATAATCCTCTGCCTCTATCGTTTCAATTTCCGGGCACATTTTTATCACCTGCTTCAAGTTGTGCATATGCACTTGATCATTTGTAGCATAAATGTGTAAAGATACATTATCTTCCTCAACCTTGTCACAACTTGATATGATTACATCATTACATCATCTTTGTTTAGTGCAGTTGTTTTGCTTCTTTCTTAAATGTTTAACATTTCAGCAAAATTACTGTCCTTTTGTCTAACAACCTGTGTGAGTTCAACAACACTAAAACAACTCCATAAACTCATTTCAGGTACATCCACATACAATGGTTTTCCCTTCACAGGAGGCAATTGGAAAAAGTCCTCAACAGTAATTACACTCACATTACCAAAAGCAGACAAATCTCCACTCTGTTTAATTTCACGTAATCTTCCATGTATATATGCCAATAATTTATGATCAACCATAGATATTTCGTCTATTAGTATTTGAAGACCATGGAAATTTGCTCGCAAAGAATTTAATTTGTCCTCACCCAACGGTGTGTATGGCAATTTTACATTTGTGCCAATACTAAATATTGTTGCAGCCTTTAAATTGTATGCTGCAATGCCTGTTGGTGCTGTTAAAGCAACACAAATATCATCTGGATTCAAAGAAATCTGAGACAATAGTCATGAAGACTCATTTTATGGCTTCAATTAAATGAGTTTTGCCTGTTCCTGCACCACCAGTAATAAACAAATAAAAAGGTTTTGTGTTTTCTCCTCTAATTTTACCCAAACACCACTGCCTTATTTTATTAAAAACAGCCATCTGGGTTTTGTTTAGGGAACAAATTATACTTAACCCTTTAACACGACTTAAACAATTTTTTGTGTAACTGTGTAACTTTTGTAACTTGAACGTTTTTATCAGTCAAATCTGGAATACTTTCATTATCATCTTCTTCTTCTTGGACAATCTCACGTCTAACCTGTTTACGTTCTAAATGATCAACTTGCTGCTCAGGACAAAGGGAACACCATGCACTTTCTAATATGCCCTCAGTATTAACAGTATTGTGTGCGGTATCCAACACGTCTGCATCCTTTTCAAATAATGCTCTGTTTTTATTGACTACATTTTAAACCAATTTTACTAATCCATTACCTAAACACCTTCTTTATAAAAATGTTCATAAGTAGTATATCCCTCTGGTTTTAGTTCCGTATCTGCACGATAAGGAGAAAACAACTGCAGTATACTTTGGTAAAACTTTTCAGGACTCTTAGTCACTGAAAATCGTGCATAACGAACAACTGCAGGCTGAATGTGTTTTTTGTAACAATAAAACCAAGATTATTATCTAATGTCATTTCATTGGGAGACTGACCTTAAGATGTAATACGATACTCAGACGCAAATGTGGCTAAGCACATATCGTCAAAAACACTCTGACGTGGTCTATTCTTGTAACGATCAACCAAACTTTTCATCCACATCTCTTCACTTCTTAAAGTTTGCGACTGCAACTTGTTTTGTAGAACTTGCAATGGTAAACTCATACGAACTGAATCACCTGTGGGAATAAACTGAACATTTCTGGAACACTCCTTTAAATGCATATTTGTCAACCTATACACTGCCTCTTGTGCACTAACTTCACGATTATGCAAGTATTCAATTCATTTTTATTTGTATAGCGCTTTTAACAATGAACATTGTCTCAAAGCAGCTTTACACAGATAATGTGTTGATTAAACGTAAATATGTTCTTTGTAAGTATGTTTGTCCCTGATGAGCAACTGTGGCAAGGAAAAACTCCCCGAGATGGCATAAGGAAGAAACCTTGAGAGGAACCAGACTCAAGAGGGAACCCATCCTCATCTGGGTTGTACCAAATGTCCATTTGAAGCAGACCGCCGACACCAACTACAGTCCAATCCATCCTCAAAGCACCCGTTCTACTCCGGAATTACATGGAACCACCCAAGGTGTTGATGAGAGACTGTCCCAAGCTGCACAGAAGTGTGAAGTTCCACGGAGGGGAGAGGGGCAGGAACAGTGGTCACTGGAGCCTCAGGAGCATGTTTAACTCGACTGAGAGAGAGAGAGAGAGAGAGAGAGAGAGAGAGAGAGAGAGAGAGAGAGAGAGAGAGAGAGAGAGAGAGTGACGGGAAGATAAGGATATGGATTATTAGGTGTCCCTATTGGTGTATGAAAGTTAATGTTACTGTGCAGTTTGGACTGCGGCAAGACTCGCTATGGCAGCATAACTAAAAGGGAGAACCAGAAGGTAACACAGACATGAGGGATCTCTGGGATAAGTGACGACCCACCACACCACCGTCAACAAACCCGAGTGAACGTGTGAATGTGAGGGGACGACAGCATACAAATATAGAGTGTTCACCAAACACTCTATATCCATGCTCCCTCCAGATCTGCTCCTTTACCTAAGAAAAATCTACTGATAAAAGGCTTGACTAAATAAATAAGTTTTCAACCTCGACTTGAACACTGAGACTGTGTCTGAGTCCTGAACACTGATTGGAAAGTTGTTCCATAACTGTGGGGCTTTATAAGAAAAAGATCTGCCCCCTGCTGTAGGCTTCATTATTTGAGCAACCAACAGATAGCCAGCACCTTTTGATCTAAGTAGGCGTGGAGGATCATACTGGTAGAGAAGTTCACTCAGATACTGCGGTGCAAGACCGTTAAGTGCTTTATACGTCAGTAGTAATATTTTATAATCAATGCGAGATTTTAGTGGGAGCCAGTGTAGACTGATTAAAACAGGGGTGATGTGGTCATATTTCCTAGATCTAGTGAGGACTCTTGCTGCTGCATTCTGAACTAACTGAAGCTTATTTATGCACTTACTCGGACAGTAAAGCGTTACAGTAGTCTAATCTAGATGTAACAAAAGCATGAACTAGTTTTTCTGCATCCTGTAACGACATCATATTTCTAATTTTAGCAATATTTCTAAGGTGAAAGAAGGCGATCCTGGTGATATTATTCACGTGAGACTCAAAGGAAAGACTCAAGTCAATAATCACACCAAGGTCTTTGACAGCCGTACATGCTGAAACAGAAACACCATCCAGAGATGCTACGTAATCGGAACGTTTACTTCTAGCTGCATGTGGTCCTAGTAAAAGTACTTCCGTCTTATCTGAGTTGAGCAGAAGAAAGTTATTAAGCATCCACTGTCTAATGTCCTTTACACACTTCTCAACATTGTTAAGCTGATCTCGCTCATCTGGCTTTGCTGAAATATACAGCTGTGTGTCATCAGCATAGCAATGGAAGCGAATCCCATGTTTATGAATGATTTCACCAAGAGGCAGCATATATAAAGAGAAAAGCAGTGGGCCTAAGACAGATCCTTGAGGAACACCAAACTTTACCTCATAGAGTGTGGAGAACTCACCATTTACATCAACAAACTGATAGGGATCAGTCAAATAAGACCTGAGCCAAGAGAGAACTGTTCCCTTTTATTCCAACAACGTTCTCAAGTCTAGCAAGTAGTATAGTGTGATCAATGGTGTCAAAAGCTGCACTAAGGTCGAGCAAAACAAGTAAAGAGACAAAACCCTGATCAAAGGCCAATAACAGGTCATTTACCACCTTAACTAGCACCGTCTGTGTGCTATGATGAGGCCAAACTCCTGACTGATACATTTCAAAAATGTTATTCATAAGTAGGTGTGAGCATAACTGCTGTGCTACAACCTTTTTCAAAATTTTGGCTATGAAGGGGAGATTTGATATTGGTCTGTAGTTGGACAGCTGACATGGGTCAAGGTCAGGTTTCTTAATTAGGGGGTGGATAACTGCCAGTTTGAAGGATTTTGGTACAAAACCAGTGCTAATGGAAGAGTTTATTATTTTTAAAACAGGTTCAATTACCTCTGGAATGATCTGTTTAAAGAAACCTGTAGGCAAGGGATCGAGAATGCAGGTTGATGATTTTGATGAGGAAATTAATGAAATTAAGTCATTCTCGTGAATAGGAGTAAAACTTTGTAATTGATTGTCTGTTATAATTACACTGCTGTCTACAGGGTTACTTGTAAAATAATTTGGATTTATATTAATCGTTTGGATTTTTTGCCTGATGTTTTCAATTTTATTATTAAAAAAGTTCATTAAATCATTACTACCTATTAATGGTGTGCTTGTGAGTGCAGTGCTTTTATTCCCTGTTAATTTTGCTACCGTGCTGAATAAAAATCTAGGATTATGCTTGTTATTTTCTATGAGGGTGGAGAAATATGCTGATCTAGCAGCACTAAGAGATTTTCTATAATTTAGGAGGCTCTCCTTCCATGCTATTTGAAATACTTGTAATTTTGTTTGACGCCATTTCCGTTCTAATTTTCGAGTGGTCTGTTTTAAGGTGCGTGTATGATCATTATACCACTGTGCTAATTTTTTCTCCCTGATCATTTTGGTCTTAAGGGGAGCTACATCATCTAGGGTATAACGTAACATTGATTCTAGGTGTTCAGTGGCCCAGTCGAGCTCTGCAGGGTCAGACGGAGATCTATCTAATATCGTAATTTCTGGAAGATTGTTAATAAAACGCGCTGCTGTAGCTGACGTGTAAGTACGCTTAACACGATAACGTGGTGAAGTAGTAATGCAATGACTGAGGCAAATTTTAAAAGAGATGAGATAATGGTCTGAAATAGCTTCAGACTGTGGAACACCCTGCTATTTTGCAAGTTCTCCCACTTAGAAATCATGGAGGGGTCTGAAATTGTCATCGTAGGTGCATGTCCACTGTGAGAGACATAATCTAAAAAAAAAAAAATCCAGAAATCACAATGTATGATTTTTAAACTATTTATTTGTATGATACAGCTGCAAATAAGTATTTGAACACCTGAGAAAGTCAATGTTAATATTTGGTACAGGAGCCTTTGTTTGCAATTACAGAGGTCAAACGTTTCCTGTAGTTTTTCACCAGGTTTGCACACACTGCAGGAGGGATTTTGGCCCACTCCTCCACACAGATCTTTTTTAGATCAGTCAGGTTTCTGGACTGTCGCTGAGAAACACGGAGTTTGAGCTCCTTTCAAAGATTCTCTATTGGGTTTAGGTCAGGAGACTGGCTAGGCCACGCCAGAACCATGATATGCTTCTTACAGAGCCACTCCTTGGTTATCCTGGCTGTGTGCTTCGGGTCATTGTCATGTTGGAAGACCCAGCCTCGACCCATCTTCAATGCTCTAACTGAGGGAAGGAGGTTCTTCCCCAAAATCTCGCAAAACATGGCCCCGGTCATCCTCTCCTTAATACAGTGCAGTCGCCCTGTCCCATGTGCAGAAAGACACCCCCAAAGCATGATGCTACCACCCCCATGCTTCACAGTAGGGATGGTGTTCTTGGGATGGTACTTATTATTCTTCTTCCTCCAAACAGGTTTAGTGGAATTATGACCCAAAAGTTCTATTTTGGTCTCATCTGACCACATGACTTTCCCCCATGACTCCTCTGGATCATCCAAATGGTCATTGACAAACTTAAGACATGCCTGGACATGTGCTGGTTTAAGCAGGGGAACCTTCAGTGCCATGCATGATTTCAAACCATGACGTCTTAGTGTATAACAACAGTAACTTTGGAAACGGTGGCCCCAGCTCTTTTCAGGTCATTGACCAGCTCCTCCCGTGTAGTTCTGGTCTGATTTCTCACCTTCCTTAGGATCATTGAGACCCCACGAGGTGAGATCTTGCATGGAGCCCCAGTCCGAGGGAGATTGACAGTCATGTTTAGCTTCTTCAATTTTCTAATGATTGCTCCAACAGTGGACCTTTTTTCACCAAGCTGCTTGGCAATTTCCCCGTAGCCCTTTCCAGCCTTGTGGAGGTGTACAATTTTGTCTCTAGTGTCTTTGGACAGCTCGTTTGTCTTGGCCATGTTAGTAGTTGGATTCTTACTGATTGTATGAGGTGGACAGGTGTCTTTATGTAGCTAACGACCTCAAACAGGTGCATCTAATTCAGGATAATAAATGTAGTGGAGGTGGACATTTTAAAGGCAGACTAACAGGTCTTTGAGGGTCAGAATTCTAGCAGATAGACAGGTGTTCAAATACTTATTTGCAGCTGTATCATACAAATAAATAGTTTAAAAATCATATATTGTGATTACTGGATTTCTTTTTTAGATTATGTCTCTCACAGTGGACATGCACCTACGATGACAATTTCAGACCCCTCCATGATTTCTAAGTGGGAGAACTTGCAAAATAGCAGGGTGTTCAAATACTTATTTTCTTCACTGTATATACACAGTAGACTCTGTAAAACCCCTGAGCTAAAACTGATTCTGATTGGGTAAGAAGACACAGTAACCAGAGATGTGTGAGTCCAGACAAAGACATTCCGTGTACCTTACATGCTCACATCATAAAGATTGTATAGACATTGAACAGATAACATAGGAATGTGTGTTTAGAGAACTAGTATAAGGCCCATCTTAATACTAATATATATTTTCCCCACCTTCTCCACCTCTTCTCCCTGCAACCGCACCCCTCCACTGCCCTCCCTCTCATTCACACACATGTACTCTGTCTTACTCCTACTGACTTTCATTCCCCTTTTCTCCAGCGTGCACCTCCACCTCTCCAGGCTCTTCTCCACCTACTCCCTACTCCAACCACAAATCACAATATCCTCCACAAACAACATAGTCCATGGAGACTCCTGTCTGACCTTGTCCTTCAACCTGTCCATCACCACTGCAAACAGGAAAGAGCTCAGAGCTATTTATGTGGAAACAGTTACCAAAATGAAACACCTTCTATGACAGAATCTGTTTTATTAGCCAATGTATTTCCTTTAGTCCTAAGATCTATGGTTTCAGCCTCAACCCAAGTACTTCAGGCCATCCCCCACGTCTCTCACAGTAATGCACTTTTATTTTCATTTAAAAAGGTGATTCATTTTGCTCATATTTCTGTAAGTTGATTGAAAGGATAAACCACTTCAGATGAACCATCTAGTTCTCAAGGGGGTCCTTAACAAATAGACAGAAACTACTGTACATAAAGCAAAATAGACAAAACAATTCAAATACATACACAGAGAAAAACTCTCCCAGGTCCAGCCAATCCCCACCACACCAACTTGTTCCCCAAAGAATGTTCAAATACATGCAGTAAATGTACAAATACTAAAACAAAGCTCTGCATGCATTAACATGCATAAACACCTTACTATACACATTACTTTCTATATCTCAGATGTAATTTTAAGCAAGATCAGATTGTTTGAAGTTGAGTAAAAAGACAATCCATAAATGATGAATTAATAATGCAGTGTGATGTCAAATTAAACAAGATTCCACATATAAATATGCTTAATCTATACACTATATTGCTAAAAGTTTGTGGACACCTGGCCATAAGATTTATATGTGCTTTTTGAACATCCCATTCCACATTCAGTCTCCATTTGCTCTTATAATAAGCTTCCCTCTCTGGAAAGATGTTCCACTAGATTATGGATTGTGTTTGTTTAGATTTGTGCTCATTCAGACAGAAGGGTCTTAGTAAAGTCAGGTACTGATGTAGGTGAGGTGAAGAGGACTTGGGTTTAATAGGGTTGAGGTAAGTATTTATGTTATAATGTTTATAATACACTCACACTCCCATAATACCTCACACCTCATACCTGTCTCATACCTGTTTAGAGCATTCTAAAAATACAAGTTCATTTCCTTCGACACAGTCCTTTGTGCACATCCATCTGAAGAAATACAGAAAAACAAAACAGCAAGAGGTTTTTATAGAAGAAGGTGAAGTTCAGTTCTTGTATGTGTAAAGCATCAACAAATGTACTTTCTTTTGGCTTCTCCTATTAGGGGTCGCCACAGCGGATCATCCGCATGTTTTTACGCTGGATGCCCTTCCTTACGCAACCCTCCCCATTTATCCAGGCTTGGGACCGGCACTAAGAGTGGCCGGGGTTGGTTCCCTGACCGGGGATCGAACCCAGGCCGCAGCGGTGAAAGCGCCACATCCTAACCACTAGACCACCAGGGGACCTTGTAAAGCATCAACAAATACACAAAGAAATTCTGAAGAGTAACAGCAATGGGGGTATTTCATCAACACAGTTAATGGAAAGCTGTGCTCACTTGAAAAAACCTGGCTTGAATTAACAGTAACATTCACTGCAGGCTCAAGCCATTCCACCAAACTAATTAAGCCATGTGTAGTCAACACTGACTTCAACCAGGCTCAACCAGCTGACAGTTTAGGGACTTGACCAGCTAACTTTGCTACGAGCTGATTGGCTGTTAAAAACAGGTGCCACAAGGCTTAAAACTGACTGAACTCTTCAGGGCTGCTTATGTTCTCCATGCACAAGCACAATGCTTATTCAAGCACCCTGGTCTATTTTTTTTCTATACCCTGGTCTATTTTTTTTTTAGAACAAACAATCATACATTTGAATAAGTTAATTACCTAAATTGTGTTTTCTTCTTCATCCTTACTGGTGTCTGGACTACTGAGGCCACTTTGATCTTCTGCTTCAACATGTGGAAGGGCAGAGGCTTTAGGGCCTAAAGCAGTCTTGTACTGTTAGAGGACCACTTGCAACCTTTCTGACATCTTCTTCTTAAGAGACAGCAAAGTCCCTCATTTCCCTTGTCTACATCGCAAAATACAAGAGAGATAACATCAAAGACAAACTACATTTTAAGAGTGCTTCATGAGGCAACAATTCACCCATTTAAATCTGTATACCAGGATGGCTGGCATTTTCTTGTGCATCATTGTCATACTGCCAGCTACCTGTGGAATAAACCCACTTAAGGCAACTCTGATGTCTCACTGAGGTGACTTTATGCAGCGAAGCCCAAAGCAGCAGAAAGCGATTTGTGTTGCAGCCAATGTCTAATAGCTATTTTATGTTAACATCTTTCTTCTACAGGTGTGGTAAAGTAACACCTTGTGTAGAATTCAAGGAGTTACATTAATAAAAAGGTTTTTGATGACGCTGACCAGCTGGATTTTCTATGTTGACTGGAGGAGATAATAATAAGCTTGATGTTATGCTAACCTTTTGTTACACATCAGGAAACAAATTGTAATGTTCAAAATATTTAGTTCATTTCAGCTTTCATGTAACAGCAACAATACAATAAATCTCTTAAGCAAATGTGACACACTTTAAAGCCCTAAGACTTTAAAGACAAATGACCATCTCAAACAGAGCTGTTCTACTTCATCCAAGTTCTGTGATAGACACTGATATGTTTTTTTATTGTAATATGGACAGGGGTTTTATTAAACTTTCACTCCGCAGCTATCTTGTATTTGAGAACAACTGGCAGGCTCTGCAAGCATGTGCAGTGTTGTTCCATCTCCAACACCAAAATGCTTTTGTCCTCTTGCAGTCACATTGTCAACATCACTTGTTCATGCATTTGCTTCTTGATTGAAATGTTTGCTAAGAATCAACAATAGTTATATGTTTATATGAGACGATCTTGCATAATAGCATGGCACTGTTTTGTAACTACAAACACATACTTCTTTTATCCAAATTAAATCTTAGTTCATTGTACTCTATATAGCTGACCTGTAAATACATTCTGGTGAAGCGTCTGAAAGCTGACATACCACTGCCATGAACCTCCCACGACCATATTTGAGACATGGTGCTCTCTCCAGTAAGGGAATGCTCCACCACAGCTACATCAATGTTTGTTTCAGAGTATAGTACAAGACCATTGTAGTTCTTGATCTCCTGAAGAAGGAGTTTTTTGTCTTCTGCCAGCTTCCTTCTAAGGCGGTGGAAGCGTGCTGCTGTCTAGAAAGACAGGAAGTACAGGGGTAGAGGTTTTGTCACAGCACTGTTCAACAAGTGAAAATGTATTGCACCTAAAAAAAATGAAAGCAAAGCTGCAATAATTGAAGTATGTGAAAATTTCACTTTAGATTGATAAACAGGTAAGTCAATGGTTCAGTGTGTAACATTTAGGGTTACACATATTCCTGAAAATAAGAATTGTGCTTTAATTAATTTGGAATGAGCAGTTTTTTTATCTAAATATGGTCCCCTTCCACGGAAGCCGCCATGTTCCTACGGTAACCCACAATGGAAAAACAAACTACTGGCTCTAGATAGAACCAATCACTTTTTCTACTTCAGCTTGGAGGAAGATGGTTGTAATCTACAACCACACCGCTAGTTACCACTAAATCCTACAGACTGGACATGCGTGCAGGTGAAAGGAGCACCACAGCAGAGCTGTTTTTCCTCAAATGAAGCAGATGAAAACTCTAAGAAGCTGCGCTGTAGTGTATCGACATTTATATGTCCAGACTGGAAGATATACATATATAATAGAATATGTGATGTCTGTTTACAGAAAGAAGTTTTATAATATGGTAAAACAATTACAGTTACTCTTCCTTCAATCTTAGTGCGATGTTTCAGCTGCTTTGTGAAGGCTTGTCTGGAGAATCCCGGAGAGATGACCTTGAGTTCCTGAAAGCAGCTCAGGAGGTCCAGTGTATAAAGTGTGGAACTGTTGACAGAAGCTGGCCAATAGCCACTCCGAAGGATGTCCTTCAGTCAGGGGTCCACTGATGATGGCATGTTTGACAAACATATAGCGGCTGATGCAAGTCAAAACGGACTTGGAACAAAATAAATGTATAAAAAAAATAAAAATAAATACACATTTACTACATGCTTACTTTTACAACAGTTCAGTAACTCTGCATATTGTGAATGGTTGAAAGACATAACACAAGTTCCTATAATCCCAGTAGAGCACTCATACTGAACTTCTTGAGTAGAATCACACATTGTTTACATTTCTCTAACTCGCTAAATCGGAAACAGATGTGTTGATTGGACTTCACACAGGAAGTGCTTTGCAGAAGTGTACAATTTTTTTTGTTTGTAAAGAACAATAATAAAAGATGTCTGTCTTGGTTTGGGTTAATAATAATACCATGTACTAAACAATAGATTTTGACACAACTGCAATTGTAAGCACAATGCCACAACACACTTGTGTGAAAATCATAAAAAATAAGTTTTTACCATTGATTTTACCAAGAAAATACAAAATAAAGCTGCAGGACAATTTAGATAAAGACCAATTAAAAGTCAACTGATCAATATTTTGAAAAAAACACCATCATTCAGTATCAAACTAAATCTTAGTCTAAATCTTTACTAAATTCTGTTCTTAATGCATCTACTGGACTGTCAGTTTTGTCTAAAGAGTTTCTTTAATTACACATGGGGTTTGGATTTAAACTTAAATTCATCACTGTGATTTACCAAATTGCTGTTGAGGATGTCGACAAACAGTCACGATCATCAAACACTAATGTGAGTTTCCCTCCCTCGAAAAGAACCATCTTTTAATACTTGAATCTTTATTTCTTAAATAACATTCTCTTCATATTCACATTTATCAGTTCATTTTGTCCCCTAATCCAGGTCAATCTTTCACTGAGGACTGAGGAGTCTATATTCAAAGAAATACAGGTAAACATTTTTATATTTCTATTTTAGCTATATTTCTACATGTTTTTATTGCTATATTTTCTATTATAGTTCAACTCGTATATCTTCTATAAGTCTTTTAAGGGTTACAGCCCTGTGTCTCATCCATCAGAAAGTGCAGAAGAGGGGACTTCATCAGAGGTGCAGGTAAATAAGGACATTTGTATGTCATTTTGGTTCACATTTTGTTACATACACACATTTTGTACGTCTCTAAATGTGTAGATAAACTGAACGTAAGATGTGATGCGTAATTCAGGACATAGCGGAATGCAATGTTGTCGAGTTTAAAAATAAGTAGATCAACATTAAAGCTTAACACAAATCTTTTAGTAAATACTTTAAATATGATCCTTATTTTGTTCTTTTTCCATTTGTTATTGAATATCAACTGGGCCACGTCAGGTTTCTCAAATAACCATGTCACAGATAACAGTTGGATGAACATAGTTGCTTTCCTATGAAGCACAATGTAACAGGGGCTTTAATGGAGGACTTACTGAAGCTGTTAAGGTTATTTAGTGGGGATGCTGCAAGCGTCCCACGTAGCAAGTACATTCTAGAAAAGGTGTTTAAATTGGTTTTGTCTACAAATCAGAATATCCTCATTATTGTGGTATTTGCAGCTCTTACATTGGCTTTTCAGTGTCTAAGGACAGTGGATTAAAATGCCAGATTTGCTCATCAACACAAACTGTGAGACAAAGTGTAGAATTTGGTCAGTCTTTTATTTGTATACCATTGAGGGATCAATTTAAAGCTCTTCTGGAGAATGAATTCAAAAAGATTTACAATGACCAAAACAGGGATGAAATAACGGATATTTCTGATGGGAAGTTGTACAAATATCTAAAATCAGTTAGCGATTCTTTCTTTTCTGTGTTCCAGTCATATAAATTCAGCATTTGGCCCTTACTATGATTTGTTAAAGAAGTACCCCCTGAGAAAAGAGATAAAAATGTCTACTATATGCCTTGTGGTTTGGCTCATCTGAACCACTAATGACAAGCTTCCTCAAACCTTTTGTGGAGGAATGCTAAATTCTTGGACAAACGAGACCTTAATGGCAAGATCCAGTAGATTAATTAATTAAAACCACAAAGGTCTATGCATTATGTGCTGTATGTGATGCTGTTGCACGACCTTTGCTGCAAAATTTCAAACAGTCTTCATCCAGGTGTTCAAGTGAGAAAAGACACTGGGACTGTGCGAGTGTATCCTTGTTTGGAGGAGATGCCAGACCTTAGAGATCACAACACAACTGTGCAAATAGGTGAGATTGGCAAAAATAACGAACAGAGCATTTTGGTCATAAAAGGGGCATCTCTAATTGTGGACCCAATTTTCACCTGATCAATGGTGTGGTCCCTGATTACATGTATCGTGTGTTGCTGAGGGTTTGGCTGCTAATAGCCACTTCATGGTTTAATTCTAAAAGCTACAGTCAACCATGGTATACTGGTTTGAACAATTCAAGAGTAGATGAAAATCTTTTAGCAATCAAGCTTCCAAGCTTTTTTTCCTGAATCCCACGGTCTATTGTTGAGCGTAGGTTTTGGAAAGCTCCCAAATGGCAGAAATGGCTTTAATATTACAGTTTGCCAGTCCTGAGGGGGAAATGTCCAAACAAGTATCTTTGCCACTGGGTTTTACATGTACATTTTGCTAGGTTCAGACATTTGTCAAGAAGATATTGACCATGCTCATGAGGCTCTGGAGCTTTATGTTAAATCAGTTCAGTCTTTGTATGGTGAAGATCAGATGACCTACAATGTGCTCCTGCATTTTAGAAAGTGTTGAGAATGTAGGTCCTCTCTATGCCCAGTCTGATTTCATGTTTGAGAATTATAATGGCTACTTGCTTAAGCAAGTAAAAATCAGTAATGCAGTACCTCAGCAGATTTACAAAAGGGTAGCATGGTCTTGTGCATTGCCACGCATAGCTAAGGCCTGCTGTATCTTTTAAGTCCCCTGTGTAGAGTGCTAAGACAGGGCAAAAGGAAATGTTACATAGCTATCCTGCTGTATCCTGATGTCTCACCTGAAATAAAATCATTCTACATAGAAATGACCTCCAGTAAACATCACATAAGGATCTGTGCTAGATATGACAGAGTGACTGCACTTGGAGTGCCAAAGATTAGGCCTGTGTCTGAAAATGATATGAACACATTACATGCATTGCTAGATGTACCCGTGACCTCTACTGGCAGCTACTAGAAAAGAAGATTTGTCAATGGAGAAGTCATTCACAGCCAAACATATACAAAGACAAAGAAAATGAACAACTCTTTTGTTATATTAAAAGATGGCAGTATTTTTTATGTTTTCATACCTTCTCTGTGTCAGTGATGACCAACATCGCCTATATGCAGTCAGAAAAATGTGGAAACTGTACAGTGCAGAAGCTGGTTCGAGGATCTACTGTCAAAATATCATTAACCTTTGCAGTTGACAGCAATGATATTATGAGACCATGTGTTTACATTCATTGTTGTTTGTAACAATTCAGAACATATTGTTGTAAATAATCAAAGTTAAATCAAAAATATTGACTATTATTGACTATAGGCATAAAGACCACACGTAGGTGAAGATAAGAGCAAAGTCATGAGTGAAGTACAGATTTCATATTCAATTATCTTTCCCTGTGTTTTTACATCATGAACATCTATAAGGTTTTAGTCATATGTAGGACTTATAGAACATATATGATTAAAAATACATTCATATTATGCATTTTGTATGTGTTTATTGCAGCATATGTGTCCCTCACAAAATTCTGTTGGAACATATAAGATGCAAAATAAGTGAACTTTTTGCCTTGTGATTATCAGCCACTGGTTAGTATGTATGTAAACTGTCCAATCAGCGCATGAGTTGCTTAATGTTCTAGCCAATCATATATGATAAGGGGCGGGACATGTACTGATTATGTAGCGCCCATTATGTGACGTCATCACAGGACCTGCCCTGTAGCAAGATACATTATGAGATTTAGATTAGATTAAATTAGATTTAATTAGATTTTTAGATATACAAGATACATTATTAGATTTATTATTATTATTATTATTTTTATTATTATTATTATCATTATTATTGTTATTATTATTATTATTATTATTATTATTATTATTAGAAATATGGTTATATAGATTATAACAGACTTGTACAATTTTAGTGTAATTTTAATGAAATTTGAGGTAAAATAAAAAAAAAAATCCAAACATCGGCGATTTTTGTAGTAGTAAAATGCCTCCATCTAGTGGTGATATGAGACATTGCAACTTGTCGAGCGGTACTTTTGGTAATTTTGCTCTGTTTCCACACGGATGGTTTTTACTTGTCGGACCTGTGCTTCATGCCAGATTTTAATCAGTAAAAATAAATGTTTAATATTTATTTCTTGGTGGATTTATTTTTTAATATCTGACTAAATGAAGGATGTCGTGAATAAGTTTTTAAATAAAGTTAAAATTTTTGTCCTTTTTTATATTTATTTTTTATAACAATGGACGAGTTCTGAGTGAATCATGAATAATTAAGTAAATAAAAAAAAGGAATAATAAAAATCCTTGTTACTTTTATATATTCTTTATTAAATTATATATTTAAAAATTGTATAATAGTTATCCTATTTTTTTATATATGTAGAATATTATTAGATACAAGATACATTATTAGATTTATTATTATTATTATTATTGTTGTTATTATTATTATTATTATTAATAATAAGATGATTATATTAATAATAACAGACTCTTGTACAGTTTAAGTGTAATTTTAATGAAATTTGAGGTAAAAAAAAATAAACCTGGACATTAGCTCTAATGCTAACTATGTTGTGCTACTATGGCTCTAATTCAAATTATGGCGTGCTGCTATGGCCCTAGTGGGAAACACTGTTCCACTACTGTGGCTCAAATTCAATTCATGCTGTGCTGTCCTGGCCCTGATGTAAAACACTGATGTGCCACTGTAGCTCTAATGCTAATTATGTAACGCCGATATGACTCCAATACTAATCATGTGGGCCAACTATGGGTCTAAGTTAATATATGTTGTGCCTCTAGGGCCCTAATATGAAACACTGTACTGCTACTATAGCTCTAATGCTAACTGTGATTCACACCAGGGACCTACCAGCACAACATAGGTAGCATTATAGCCATAGTAGCAGAACAATGTTGTGCTACTATGACTTTAATTCAAATTCGGTTGTGCTGCTAGGGCCCTGATGTGAAATACTGTGCTGCTACTATAGCTCCGATGCTAATTATGTTGTGCTGCTATGACTATAATGCGATTTATGTTGGCCAACTATGGCTCTAACTATGTGCTGCTACTATTGCTCTAATCCAAATGATATTGGCGAATGATGGCTCTAAGTCAAATAATGCTCTGCTACTATGGCTCCAATTTAAATTATGTTGTGCTGCTAGGGCCCTGATATGAAACACTGTGCTGCTACTATAGTGGCCGAGCATCATTTGACTTAGAGCCATAGTTGGCCAAGGTCATTTGGATTAGAGTTGTTCCACATCAGCGCCCTAGCAGCACAACATAATTTGAATCAGAGCAATAGTAGCACAACATAGGTAGCATTAGAGCTACAGTAGCAGAACAATGTTGCGCTACTATGACTTTAATTCAAATTATGTTGTGCTACTAGGGCCCTGATGTGGAACACTGTGCTGCCACTACAGCTCTAGTGCTAATTATGTTGTGCTACTATGACTCTAATCCAAATGACCTTGGCCAACTATGGCTCTAAGTCAAATGATGCTCGGCTACTATGGCTCTAATTCAAATCATGTTGTGCTGTTATGGCCCTAGTGGGAAACACTGTTCCGCTACTGTGGCCCAAATTCAATTCATGCTGTGCTGTCCTGGCCCTGATGTTAAACACTGATGTGCTACTGTAGCTCTAATGCTAATTATGTAACGCTGATATGACTCCAATAAAAATCATGTGGGCCAACTATGGGTCTAAGTTAATATATGTTGTGCCTCTAGGGCCCTGATGTGGAACACTGAGCTGCTACTACAGCTCTAGAGCTAATTATGTAGTGCTACTATGACTTTAATCCAAATGATCTTGGCCAACTGTGCTGTTATAGCCCTAGTGGGAAACACTGTTCCGCTACTGTGGCCCAAATTCAATTTATGCTGTGCTGTCCTGGCCCTGATGTAAAACACTGTTGTGCTACTGTAGCTCTAATGAGAATTATGTAGTACTGATATGACTAATTCAAAGTACGTTGTGCTGCTAGGGACCCCAGCCCTGATGTGGCTACACGGCCCTGGTGTGAAACACTATACTGCTACTATAGCTCTAATGCTAACTATGTTGTGCTACTATGACTCTAATACAAATTATGTTGTGCTGCTAGGGCCTTGATGTGAAACACTGTACTACTACTATAGCTCTAATGCTAATTATGTAGTGCTGCTATGACTATAATTCAAATTATGTTGGCAAACTATGGCTCTAATTTAAAATACGTTGTGCCTCTAGGGCCCTGATGTGAAACACTGTGCTGCTACTGTAGCTCTAATGCTAACTGTGCTTCACGTCAGGGCCCTAGCAGCACAACATAACTTTAGTTAGAGTCATAGTTAGCTATAGTAGCAGAACAATGTTGTGCAGAACAATGTTGTGCTACTATGACTCTAACTCGAGTTATGTTGTGCTGTTAGGGCCCTGATGTGAAACACTGTACTGCTACTATAGCTCTAATGCTAACTGTGTTTCACATCAGGGCACTAACAGCACAACATACCTTGAGTTAGAGTCATAGTAGCACAACATTGTTCTGCTACTGTAGCTCTAATGCTAACTATGTTGTGCTACTATGGCTCTAATACAAATTATGTTGTGCTGCTAGGGCCCTGATGTAAAACACTGTACTGCTACTATAGCGCTAATGCTAATTATGTTGTGCTGCTATGACTATATTTCAAATTATGTCGGCCAACTATGGCTCTAATTTAAATCATGTTTTGCTACTATGTCTCTAATTTAAAATATGTTGTGCCTCTAGGGCCCTGATGTAAAACAATGTGCTGCTACTATAGCCCTGATGCTAATTATGTAATGCCGTTATGACAATACAAATCATGTGGGCCAACTATGACTCGAATTCAATTTACGTTGTGCTGCTAGGGCCCTGATGTGAAACACTGTACTGCAACTATAGCTCTAATGCTAATTACAGTGCTGTTATGACTATAATTCAGATTATGTTGCACTGCTATATAGCCCTGATGTGAAACACTGTTAGCATTAGAGCTATAGGAGCAGAACAGTGTATCCCACCAGGGCCCTAGTAGCACAACATTATTTGAATTGGAGTCATAGTAGCACAACAGTTAGCAGAACAATGGTGTGCTACTATGACTCCAATTCAAATAATGCTGTGCTGCTATGGTTCTAATTCAAATTATGTAGTGCTGCTAGGGCCCTGATGGGAAACACGGTTGTGTGACTATGGCCCTAATTCAAAAGATGTGCAAATATAGCTCTAATGCTAATTATGCAATGCTGCCATGACTATAATTCAAATGATGCTGTACTACTGTATCTCTAATGCTAAGGTTTGTTTACTTACCTCGTTATACAAAAGGTCATAGTCAGCGGGCGGGGAGAATTGCTGCCCCCGCAAAGAAGACCGCTCTTTGTATGAAAAAATGGGTGGCTCTTAAAAGAGCCGTTGGTTTTTATCTTAAAGACGGCGATAACACGCTTTACTTTGAGCTGGTGTACTTGGTGACGGCCTTTGTGCCCTCGGACACGGCATGCTTTGCAAGTTCACCGGGAAGCAACAGGCGCACGGCGGTCTGGATTTCCCTGGAAGTGATGGTGGACCGCTTGTTGTAGTGAGCGAGACGAGAAGACTCACCGGCGATGCGCTCGAAAATGTCGTTTACGAAGGAATTCATGATGCCCATAGCCTTAGAAGAGATGCCGGTATCAGGGTGCACCTGCTTCAGAACCTTGTACACGTAGATAGCGTAGCTCTCCTTCCTTGACTTTCTGCGCTTCTTGCCTCCTTTGCCGGCCGTCTTCGTGACAGCCTTCTTGGAGCCCTTCTTGGGTGCGGTCTTTGCTGGATCAGTAGGCATAATGCTGCTTCTCGAGGAAACTGCGAGAGAATGAAAAAGGGCCGCCTCGCCGCCTCTCTATTTACAGACCTGCATTGTAATTACGTACAAGGGAAAGGAGTCGTATTATTGGTCACAAATCCAAACCTCATCATACAAGGCTCCGCCCTCGTCCCATCCTCTCCCGTTCCCTCTCCCCCGCCTCTGAGCTACGCTTTGTTTCCCTGCCCGCCGTTTTGTGCGCGCACACGCACAGACAAATATGAAGTATATATATATATATATATATATATATATATATAAAGAGCGAGACTTTGAGACAAAACTGTAGTGCTTGTGCAACATTTTACCTTATTAGAATATATCTATAATTATTTCAAATTCCATTAGTCACATACACTTGAGAAAATAGTTATTTCCTCCCCTTCTCCGCCACACACACACACACACACACACACAGAGTAAAAGAAACAATAGCTCATTTTGTAATATTTGGGTGGCTCTTAAAAGAGCCGGTGTGTTCACGTTATTTGGTAGATAAGCGTTTAACCGCCGAAGCCGTAAAGAGTGCGTCCCTGGCGTTTCAGGGCATACACCACATCCATAGCGGTGACGGTCTTTCTCTTCGCATGCTCGGTGTATGTGACTGCATCGCGGATGACGTTCTCCAAGAACACCTTCAGTACACCACGAGTCTCCTCGTAGATCAGACCGGATATACGTTTAACACCACCACGGCGAGCCAGACGGCGGATAGCCGGCTTAGTGATACCCTGGATATTATCGCGCAGAACCTTACGATGGCGTTTAGCGCCTCCTTTACCGAGTCCCTTGCCACCCTTTCCTCTTCCAGACATGGTCCCGCTCTCACAAAGTCAAGCTGCTCAATAAAGAAGCCCCGCGCAATGCCCGCCTATTTATTCTCTCTCCACAGGACCTAGTTGAGAACAGGCGAGGGGGCGGACCTAAAACCAACGATCACACAAAACAATGTCTTCAAAGCGAAACGCCACAGCCGTTAACATGCTAGAGTCTTGTACTTCCTCAGGCTTTTTGTCCACACAAACATAGTGATATAGAAATAGTAATAGTCATGTAGTGGAATTGATTTAATTTGGTTTTTGCTCACAGCATGGTACACTTAATGCAGTTCAACACACAAATATTTGAATTGAGAATTATAATTAGAAAAACTGTTTTGACTCAGTTGCAATTTTTATTTCAGTAGAAGTATAAATCAAATTGCAGTTCTTGTTGCATTAAGTAGGCTTATATCATCATGAGGAATGCAAACTATTGCACACACTATGCTTTCAGTTACTTACACACTGTGCCACTACTGACCAGAAAGGTGTAAACCTGATGGGGGACAAAATATTGAGCTACTGTACATATGCAATTAAAAGGTTTTCGCTTATCCCAACTCATCTGGAAGCTGGGGTCAGAGCGCAGGGTCAGCCATGGTACAGCGCCCCTGGAGCTGATAGGGCTAAGTGCCTTGCTCAAGGGCTCAACAGTGGTAGCTTGGCAGTGCTGGGGCTTGAACCGCTGACCTTGTGATCAGTAACCCAGAGCCTT
Organism: Silurus aristotelis; assembly: GCF_946808225.1. NCBI lineage: Eukaryota > Metazoa > Chordata > Actinopteri > Siluriformes > Siluridae > Silurus > Silurus aristotelis. The sequence goes on along the minus strand of NC_139588.1, from coordinate 2,780,389 downwards.
AACCACTGGACTACCACTGCCCTGCTTACACCACTACCAGTAGTAGTAGTAGTAGCGTTAATCTTGTACTATACTTTTCAACACACAAGAAATATAGCATGACTATTGTAGGAATGGCCCATGATTATTATTAATATTAACAAGCATTATTCTCATTTCTATTAATGTGGTACTTTTTGCATTAGCAGTAGTAGCAATAGTAGTAGTCGTATTAGTAGTAGAAGTAGTAGTAGTAGTAGTAGTAGTAGTCAGTTATCCATACATCTCTCACATAGACCAGGAGATTATGGTAATATTTGCATCAAGCATCAGAATGAGTGAGCATTGTGTGTACCTACATGGGCTGTAGAACATTGAGTAAATATATGTATATTATTTATCCAATTCAATAGGACGAAGTTTCAGAGACAGATGATGCTTCAGATACACAGTCACTTCTACAGCACCAATATTTTGATGGCACCTTAAAAAAGGGAGAAATGTTCCTTTATTGAGAAAACATATATGCAGATGCAAATACGAGTGCAGGAACAGGAACTCACAAATCATTCGTGAACATCATTCCACCACAGCAGGAGCTGACAAGCTGAGCAAACCCAGTGCTCAATCTGCACTAGTGTCCAGAAGTATATGGACAGGGCCACACACTTTGTCTGGGAGTGTATGCATCTTTTACCTATGCTGCAAAATATGCGGTAAGGTCTCTATGTGTGACCGGTTTAATGGCTTTTAAAATAAAGACAAATAGACAGGCATACATAATGGGTTAATTTTAAATCCGAAGACACGCCCACTGCTGCAGAGTTGCGCTTTGACATTGAGCACACCTGTGCCACGTAATTAGTTCAGCGTGCTCTTGGCTTTATAAAAAGCACTGTTGAGTTTGGCTCTTTGATACCTTTCCTATCTGTAGGCTGTGTGGCTAGAGAAGGTATTTTTGCGTATACTGTCGTGTTGCGGCCCCCTGGTGAGATGGTTGTTTTATTTGACTTTATTAGTTGCTGATCATGGTCTGAATGTGTGTTTGTAGGGATGTGTGCATGAACGCAGGTAGCATATAGTGACAATAGTTTAACCCCTGTTTATGAGGTAGGCAACTTAATTGTGGGTTATTTATGGGAGAGGGAAACCTTTTTGAAGTGTTTTATTTGTTAGTTTTTCAGGTGCGGCAAAGAGTGCTAGCTGCTGGTTTCTAGAGACTTCTACAAGCTGGTTTCTAGAGACTTCTACAAGCTGGTTTCTAGAGACTTCTACAAGCTGGTTTCTAGAGACTTCTACAAGCTGGTTTCTAGAGACTTCTACAAGCTGGTTTCTAGAGACTTCTACAAGCTGGTTTCTAGAGACTTCTACAAGCTGGTTTCTAGAGACTTCTACAAGCTGGTTTCTAGAGACTTCTACAAGCTGGTTTCTAGAGACTTCTACAAGCTGGTTTCTAGAGACTTCTACAAGCTGGTTTCTAGAGACTTCTACAAGCTGGTTTCTAGAGACTTCTACAAGCTGGTTTCTAGAGACTTCTACAAGCTGGTTTCTAGAGACTTCTACAAGCTGGTTTATAAACCCTATTTAGACTTTTGGTGTACAGTTGGGACTAAGCGGACGTCGCGGTAGTAAACCGCTATGTTACTGAGTGTTTTTTGTGTGTTTTTTTACATTTTTGTGTGTTGGCTTTGTTTTTGGTTTATTTTTTGGTTTCTTTGTTTAAGAATTATGCACTGATTTGCTGGGTGTTTTGTCCCTTCTGTTTAAAAAGTGGAATTAATCTAGTCTCTCCAATTGTGGGTAAATAACTGGTAAGCTGTAAATGGTATTTTAAAATATTTGTAAGCATTTTCTGTGAAATAAACTTGTACTATTTTTGGAAAGTCACGTCTCTGTCTTTAACCCCATCCGAACCAGCAGGGTCCTTCATATTTTTGTAACTTTTTGGTTTAATTTTTCTTTTGCGTTCAATTTATTTTCCTGGGTGAATAAATAACCCAGGTGGCGTAGTCGGTTCCTTTTTATTTCTAATACCTTTAACCAAAGGTTACAATTGTATTTGGACAGTGTCACGCTGACTTGTACAGACTGTCAATCAAACTATTATTCTAGAACTTGGCGCATCACGACACATTTTTCTTGGTAACTGCTCCACTGTCACAAAGAGTGTGTATGCTCACTGAGTGCTCACCTGAATAGGAAATGCAGTGTATGCTATATATCTCTGTTTATATTTCCTAATCATTTGATGAAGTGAACAATTCCTTTGACTTGACTTCGGTAATCAACAAAAGGTAGAGAGGAATGTGCACTTTCTAGATTTGGTCCCACAATAGCAGTCAAGACCGATGCAGAACTACACACCATGCTGCATTAAGCAATCATTATTATTATTTATGGTATTCATCAAACCCTATTCTTAACTCATTCCTCAACTTACTAAGAATAATTATTAGGATCATGGTTGGTGGTGGTGGTAGTAGTAGTAAATGTAGTAGAAGAACTGGGTCTGAGATGAGATCAGAAAAAACAAACAACATTCACAAATTAAACCTTAAAAAATTAGTCCAAAAACATTTCATACTAGTGTTTAAGGGTATACAGGGTTTCTTCCTAAAGTGAACTGTGAGTCCCTTTTTGTCTCGCTTCGTGTTTATCTAATAGGCCAGTAGAACACGTCATATATATATATATCAAATTGCATTAGTGCCCATAACTATAGTCACAAGTTCCTAGATCATTTGAATATTTGTGTGTGCGTGTGTTTGTTTGGACAACAGAAGAGATTTGGGAAGAGCAAGAAATAAAACCAAACAATGTTGCACAATATCCTGGAAAGTGTCAGTATATTTGTACTGTGTTACAATTTGAAGAGAGAAACAGAGTGAGAGTCAATAATGTCACATTAGATTAACATGTGTGTGTCTCTCATTTCAGCAGGTTGTTTGTTGAATTTAGCTCAGCTTATACTACAGTTAGCCCTGTCAACAGCTTGGCATCAGCACACATCTCTGTAACTGGACCCTGGACTTGCTTGAACACCTTCACCTCCTCCAGTCCCACACTCAGGGATGCGTATTGTACCCTTACTTATATTCACTTTTCCACTAATGAGTGCTTACCTGCCTAAGCCTTAGAAAGCATCATCAAGTTTGCTGATGACACCACGAATGGTAGGCCTGATCAGAGGTAAAGATGAGACGGCTTTCAGGGAGGAGATCCAGCGCCTAGTAATTCACACCAACAGAGATGTTGTGGAGTGTGAATTCAGCCTCAAGTTACTTTAAGGCCTTATCTTCGAGGATCTCACCTGGTCACTGAACTCTTCTCTCTACTTCGCACACCCATGACTTTAGTACCACTCATATTACATCACTTCAATACCAGAACCTTTTTAAATGCGTTTCTTGCACATCCTTTCTGAACTGCTGCTATATTGCTCCTTTGCAGAACACTTTTTCTTTTTCTTTACATTTTTGCTACTCTTCAATTTTGTTCAATTTGTCTTGTCACAACAGGTTCACTGGCGGAGCTATTATGTGTTTTATGGATTGTCCTGCACTGACTTGTGTTGTCTTGCACTGTCTTGTGTTGTCTTTGCACTGTTTGCACCAGGTTGCACACATGCACTTTATGTGGCAAGGACACTTACCAGCCCTGTGTGTTCTGTTTCTGGAATTGTTGTTTAATGTAGCATCAGGGCTGGGATGCAAAGGGTCCGTTGTCTCATTTCACTGTGTACTGCGTCAGCTATATATGGTTGAAATGACAATAAAAGCTTCTTGACCTGACCTCTTGACTTGTCTCAACAACGCCTGTGATTGCTGAGGACACTTTAAAAGTCCTGTCTGTGCTACAGGATACTGGAGAACTTCTTCAGCTGTACCATTTCTGTGTGGTACAGCAACTGCACTGCTCCAGGCCCTATAAAATAAAATGGAAAATAAAAATCTCCCAATGAATCATTGGCAATCAGCTCCCCATCTTGGAGAACATTCACAAGAAACACTGTCTGGAAAGGTCTAGTCAAGTCTAGTTTATTTGTATAGCGCTTTTCACAACAGACATTGTATCAAAGCAGCTTTACAGAAAACAACAGTGAAGGTGAATGGTGTGCGTTTGTCCCTGATGAGCAAGCCGTGGCGACAGTGGCAAGGAAAAACTCCCTTAGATGATATGAGGAAGAAACCTTGAGAGGAACCAGACTCAAAGGGGAACCCATCCTCATATGGGTGACATCAAGAGTTTGGTCATAAATCTTTCAACAATACAGAACAATTTGTGATCATCATAGATCCAGCATCAGCTTCTCCATGCCAGGGCCTTTAAACACTCGGCATCTACTTCTCCATGGTCATCCGTAGGTCCATAATCTTCACGAGGTGGGACGTGACTGGAGCTGGCCAAACCTCAGGATGCCTCGGGATGGGGAGAGAGAGAGAAGCAGTGGAAAGGAATTAGCGTAGCTGCTGTTCATGATATTAACAGCACAAATTGATAATGTGCATGTGCTCATGTATTCTGGAGCACAAACTTATGATATGTGATGTGTGTTATGTGTAGGCTTTGCTAAAAAGATATGTTTTTAATCTACACTTAAACTGGGAGAGTGTGTCTGAACCCCGAACACTGTCAGGAAGACTAATTCCAGAGTTTAGGAGCTAAATGTGAAAATGCTCTACCGCCTTTAGTGGACTTTGCTATTCTAGGAACTACTAGAAGCCCAGAGTTTTGAGATCTCAGGGAGCGTGACGGATTGTAGCGTGTTAAGAGACTGGATAGATACATGGGAGCCAAACCATTTAGTGCTTTATAAGTGAGTAGCAGTAGTTTGTAGTCTATTCGAAACTTAACAGGAAGCCAATGTAGGGACGATAAGATTGGGGTTATATGATCGTATTTTCTTGACCTAGTAAGAACTCTTGCTGCTGCATTCTGAACTAACTGAAGCTTGTTTATTAATGACGCAGGACATCCACCTAGTAATGCATTACAGTAGTCTATTCTGGAGGTCATAAACGCATGGACGAGCTTCTCTGCATCGGATATAGACATGTTTCTTAACTTAGAAATATTTCTAAGGTGAAAGAAGGCTGTTTTTGTAACTTGATTGATGTGATTTTTAAAAGATAAGTTGCTGTCTAAAATAACTCCCAGGTCTTTTACCGTTGAACTAGTGGTTACAGAACAAAGGGCGCAGCAGTTGTCTGTGCAGAGCTCACAAGATCATCAAGGACCCTTCACATCCCAGTCACAAACTGTTTAACCTCCATCCATCAAGATCCAGATACAGAAACATACGCACCAGAACCAGCAGGATCAGGGACAGCTTTATTTCCATCCACCATCACCACACTGAACTCTACACTACACCGTTAGATCACTGTATAAGCACTGTATATGTAAATGTTACATATTGTTTTTTGTATACTCCGCATTCTCTACACATATTGTGCCTCACTTCCATCTGCACTACTATTATATTTGTGTATCTGTATATACCTTACTGTACATCCTGCCACATTCATGTATATACAGATATATATTTCTATCTATCTAACGAACCTCTGAGCAGATGCTAAATGCATTCTCTTAGCTCTGTACATGTATCTTGCACAATGACAATAAAGTCAACAATAAATCTAATCTAAAATATAATATAAAATTACACTAGTGTCCATGAGTACTTGGAGAGGGCCACTATTCATTCATTTCATTGTGTTGCTCTTGGTATTGCACATTTTCCCACACAAATACATATACACATATACATGTGTGTGTGTGTGTGTGTGTGGTCAGGTTTGGACGTATATGCACGACAACGAAAGAGAACATACATACAGTGCTTTAGATTCATGTTATGTCAAATTGTTCCTAACGCATAAAAACATGTTTAAATGGTCAGAATCGTAGTCAGCATACTAAAGTTATATGTGAGAGAATTAATACTATGATGAATGCAATTTATTGTTTTGTTTGTTTTTTTGTCTCCCTTAGAATACAAACGATAACACGAGAATGGGAGGTGACACTTTGGCCACAAGATGGCAGTCACGCTCCGTGCAGAACAGCAAGCGACCTTCTTTTTGCATTTATTATTATTATTAATATTATTACTGTCGCCAAGTATTAAAATAATCTATAATAAAATACACAAAATGCTCAGCGACAGAGCCACAAAATCAAAGGTTTGCCGAAGCACTCCAATCTAAGAACTAGTTATATATATATATAAAATCATTTGTTTAAAACAACCACGGTATAAACTTGCTCGTTTTACTGAGACAATGAGGTGGCTCTTAAAAGAGCCTTTGTGTATACTGGACAGAGTTATTGTTTAAGCGCGCTCTCCGCGAATACGGCGGGCCAGCTGAATGTCCTTGGGCATGATGGTCACTCTCTTGGCGTGGATGGCGCACAGGTTGGTGTCCTCGAACAGGCCGACCAAGTATGCCTCGCTCGCCTCCTGCAAAGCCATTACAGCGGAGCTCTGGAAACGCAAGTCAGTCTTGAAGTCTTGAGCAATTTCTCTCACCAGGCGCTGGAAGGGCAGCTTGCGGATGAGCAGCTCAGTAGACTTCTGATAGCGACGGATCTCTCTCAAAGCCACGGTGCCGGGCCTGTAACGGTGAGGCTTCTTCACGCCGCCGGTAGCCGGAGCGCTCTTGCGAGCAGCCTTGGTGGCGAGCTGCTTCCTGGGCGCCTTGCCACCAGTGGATTTACGGGCAGTCTGCTTAGTTCTTGCCATAGCGTTGAGCTGTGCACTTCGCGGAAGAAAAACAGAATGAAAAGCGCTAGCAAACGCTGGCTTTTTAAGCCTGAACGACGCCTCGCGTTCATTGGGCGTCTCGAAACCTCTCGTCTTGCATTGGATCGATCGCTATACGTCACTCGACGATTATTGGCTTAGACCTAGTCAGCGCCACAGTTTGAACACCCCACCCCACCCTCCTTCCCTCCCTCCCTCGGCTCTCTTGCACAGCACTGTTTTCCTCTGTTCTATAGTTACACAAAGACGGCCGTCGCAATTTGGAAAAAAATTAAAAATACTTCGTTATATTTATGCTTCTAAGTCACTAATGAGAATGGCATGATTATTAGACTATTCCAATGGGTTTTATTAAATGTGATTCTCTTGGGTGCAACTTTCTAGAATGAATACAATTATATACACAAAGTAACAAACTTGCACTTTTTGAGTCAAAGTGGGTGGCTCTTAAAAGAGCCTTTGGGTACTGACAAACACAGCATTGGACGTCTTTACTTGGTCTTGACAGCCTTCTCAGTCTTCTTAGGCAGAAGTACAGCCTGAATATTAGGCAGCACACCACCCTGAGCGATGGTCACTCCGCCGAGCAGTTTGTTCAGCTCCTCATCGTTACGCACGGCGAGTTGCAAGTGTCGGGGAATGATACGAGTCTTCTTGTTATCACGGGCAGCGTTACCAGCCAACTCCAGAATCTCAGCGGTCAGATACTCCAGCACAGCCGCCAGGTAAACGGGAGCGCCGGCACCGACGCGCTCAGCGTAGTTGCCTTTACGCAGAAGCCTGTGCACACGGCCTACAGGAAACTGCAGTCCTGCCCTGGATGAGCGAGTCTTGGCCTTGGCCCTGGCTTTGCCACCGGTTTTGCCTCTTCCACTCATTTTGCTGTAGATCAGATTTGTTCAAGGAACAAGTCGATAATAGTGAACGCTTCGCGCTGAAAACTCAGTGATATAGGCAACACAGCCACTCTCTCATTGGCTTAGAACACCATGTGATCAACATCCAATCACAAATGCACAAATGGTGACACTCATTCAGCTTTAGCCTAACAACCCCCCCCCCCCCCCCCCCGCACACACACACACACACACACACACACACCTCCCCTTCCCTAATAGTCTCTGTGTGTGTGTGTGTGTGTGTGTGTGTGTGTGTGTGTGTGACTGAGGATTGAGCGCGCGCTCATGGGAGACACAGGTATCAGGAAACAACATTCATGTGAAATGTGTACAACGACACATATATCATATAATCATAAGCATCTCTATAACTACTACATAGTTTGCGTATCCATATGTCATAAATCCCTATCTTGTATTCGCTTTCACTTTCATCATGGGAGGATTCAAAATGTTGCTCTTTGGGGGAAAATATAGGTGGCTCTTAAAAGAGCCGTTTAGTTAAGGTAGACATGAAATAAACAAACATGTTTACTTCTTCTTGGGCGCTGTCTTTTTCGCCTTTGCAGCCTTGGGCTTCGCCGCTTTGGGCTTCACGGTCTTTGCTTTCTTGGGGCTCTTGGCTGCTTTTTTAGGAGTTGCCGGCTTTTTCGCTTTCTTCGGGCTCTTGGTGGCTTTTTTAGCAGCCGCTGCGGGCTTCTTTGCCTTCTTCGGGGACTTCTTGGCGGCGGCAACAGGTTTCTTGGCCGCCACCTTCTTGGGCTTCTTCGCCGCGGCGGGTTTCTTCGCCTTAACAGCGACGGGCTTCTTCGCCTTAGTTGCGGTCTTCTTTGCGGGCTTCTTGGCTTCGGTCTGCTTCTTGTTTAGCTTGAAAGAGCCAGACGCGCCGGTCCCTTTGGTCTGTAGAAGAGTTCCCTTCAACACGAGACCCTTGACAGCGAGCTTGACGCGGGAGTTGTTCTTCTCCACGTCGTATCCGCCGGCGGCCAAGGCTTTCTTCAGGGCGGCGAGCGACACACCGCTCCTCTCCTTGGACGAGGAAACCGCTTTGACGATGAGCTCGCCGACGCTGGGGCCGGCTTTCTTGGCCCTCGACGCTGCTTTCTTTTTTGGCGCTTTAGCCGGCGCGGCGGCGGGCGCGGGAGCAACTTCTGCCATCTCTCTAGTATCTGTAGTATCTCAGTGCGAGTCAGACTCTGTATACGCTGTGTAACACACAGAAACCTCCCGCCCCTCTGCTGGTGGGCCGGTCTTAAAACCGAGCATGAGAACGTTGTAGACTCAACCGGGCAGCCGCCGCTTCCGCGACACGCTCGCGAGTGTGTTTTCTCGCAGCGTTTCTCGTCGTAAATAAGACGCCGAAGACAAGATCCCGCGCTATTATGCACACATTTCGCGCGTACGGGCTTGCAAGTGTTCCGCGAGGCCCGTCATGGCCGAATAGAGAGCAGTGGTCGCTCGCGTTTTGCACGGAAGTGCACCGCGCGCCTGGCGCTCGAGCCGGCGCTCGGCGCATTTTGTGCAGAGTGCAGTGTAAAAAGGGTTGAGTTACATCCATGTCGGCGGAACAGCGTGTGTTTCACGTGAACGGCGAGCCTTGTCAATGTGTCTGACGCATTGGCAGTGTGTGAATGCTGTGCGTAGTATTGGGAACGCTGGCTCTTGTGGGCTGTGTGAAGCACGTGTTAGTGTATGGAGCAGGTGTGCAAACTCCCCGTGTGCCTCCCGCAGCCGGACTCCCTATGTCTTTGTCATCGTCTGGTCTTCGCCACTAGGCATGGCACGCCTCGTGCATGGCCCCGTGCTCTAGTAGTCCCAGGCCGACAGGTGTGCCTCGTTGCCCGCTTAACCCTAATTCCAATCAGGTCAGGCTGTGCTAACCTTAACTCGAACAGTGCCAACCCTTACACTAACTCCATGTCATTCAGGCTGCGCCAACCCTAACTCTATGTCATTCAGGCTGCGCTAACCCTAATTCGAACAGTGGCAACCCTAACCCTAACTCCATGTCACTCAAGGCTGCGCTAACCCTAATTAGAGCAGTGCCAACCCTAACCCTAACTCCATGTCTTTCAGGCTGCGCTAACCCTAATTCGAACAGCACTAACCCTTACCCTGTTCCATTCAGGCCGCTCTAACCCTCAATTGAAAAGTGGTAATCCTAACCCTACCTTTGTGCTGCACTAAGCCAAACTCAAATTAAGTTGTTCTGCTATGGCCTTAATGTGAAACACTGTTGTACTACTACAGCTCTAAAGCTAACTATGTAGTCTTACTATGACTCCAATTCAAAAGATGTTGTGCCACTATGGCAGTAATATAAATTATGTCGTGCGGCCATGGCCCAAATTCAAATTATGTTGTTTTACTATAGCCCTAATTCAGATTCTGTTGTGCTACTATGCCTCTGAATAGAAGTATGTTGTGCTGCGCTGGCCCTGATGTGGATCAATGTTCTTCAACTATAGCTCTAATGCTAATTCAGTTGCGCTACTATGATTCTAATTCAAATTTTTTTGGCCAACTATGGCTCTAAGTCAAATGATGGCGTGCTACTGTAGTTCCAATTTAAAATATGTTGTGCTGCTAGGGCCTTGATGTCAAACACTTTTGTGCTACAGTAGCTCTAATGCTAATAATGTAGTGCTGATGTGACTCTAATTAAAATTATGTTAGCCAACTATGACTCTATTTCGAATTATGTTGTGCTACTATGGCTCTAATTCAAATAATGTTGTGCTGCTATGGCCCTAGTGGGAAACACTGTTCTGCTACTGTGGCTCAAATTCAATTCATGCTGTGCTGTCCTGGCCCTGATGTAAAACACTGATGTGCCACTGTAGCTCTAATGCTAATTATGTAACGCCGATATGACTCCAATACTAATCATGTGGGCCAACTATGGGTCTAAGTTAATATATGTTGTGCCTCTAGGGCCCTAATATGAAACACTGTACTGCTACTATAGCTCTAATGCTAACTGTGATTCACATCACGGACCTACCAGCACAACATAGGTAGCATTATAGCCATAGTAGCAGAACAATGTTGTGCTACTATGACTTTAATTCAAATTCGGTTGTGCTGATAGGGCCCTGATGTGAAACACTGTGCTGCCACTACAGCTCTAGTGCTAATTATGTTGTGCTACTATGACTATAATCCAAATGATCTTGGCCAAATATGGCTCTAAGTCAAATGATGCTCTGCTACTATGGCTCTAATTCAAATCATGTTGTGCTGTTATGGCCCTAGTGGGAAACACTGTTCCGCTACTTTGGCCCAAATTCAATTCATGCTGTGCTGTCCTGGCCCTGATGTTAAACACTGATGTGCCACTGTAGCTCTAATGCTAACTATGTAATGCTGATATGACTCCAATACAAATCATGTGGGCCAACTATGGGTTGGCCCTAGTAGCACAACACAATTTGAATTAAAGTCATAGTAGCACAACATTGTTCTACTACTGTAGCTCTAATGCTAACTATGTTGTGCTACTATGGCTCTAATACAAATTATGTTATGCTGCTAGGGCCCTGATGTGAAACACTGTACTGCTACTATAGCTCTAATGCTAATTATGTAGTGCTGCTATAACTATAATTCAACTTATGTTGGCCAACTATGACTCTAATTCAAATTACGTTGTGCTACCATGGCTCTAATTTGAAATATGTTGTGCCTCTAGGACCCCGAAGTAAAACAATGTGCTGCTACTATAGCCCTAATGCTAATTGTGTAGTGCTGCTATGACTCTAAGTCAATTTATGTGTGCCAACTATGGCTCTGAGTCAAATTATGTTGGCCAACTATGGCTCTAATTTCAATTTTGTTTTGCTGCTATGGCCCTAGTGGGAAACACTGTTCCGCTACTGTGGCCCAATTTCAAATAATGTTGTGCTGTCCTGGCCCTGATGTAAAACACTGTTGTGCTACTGTAGCTCTAATGCTAAATATGTAGTGCTGATATGACTCTAATACAATGTACAGTGTGCTACTATGCCTCTCTTTCAAATTATGGTGTGCTGCGAGGGACCCTAGCCCTGATGTGGCTATGGGGCTACAGGGCCCTGGTGTGAAACATCAGGGACCTAGCAGCACAACATAACTTGAGTTAGAGTCAAAGTTAGCATTAGAGCTATAGTAGCAGAACAATGTTGTGCTACTATGACTCTAACTCGAGTTATGTTGTGCTACTAGGGCCCTGATGTGAAACACTGTAATGCTACTATAGCGCTAATGCTAACTGTGTTTCACATCAGGGCCCTAGCAGCACAACATAATTTGTATTATAGCCATAGTAGCACAACATAGTTAGCATTAGAGCTATAGTAGCAGAACAACCCTAATTCGAACAGTGCTAACCCTAACTCCATGTCACTCAGGCTGCGCTAACCCTAATTCGAACAGTGCCAACCCCAACCCTAACCCTAACTCCATGTCATTCAGGCTGCGCTAACCCTAATTCGAACAGTGCCAACCCTAACCCTAAACCTAACTCCATGTCACTGAGGCTGCGCTAACCCTAATTCGAACAGTGCCAACCCTAACCCTAACCCCAACTCCATGTCACTCAGGCTGCGCTAACCGTAATTCGGACAATGCCAACCCTAACCCTAACTCCATGTCACTCGGGCTGCGCTAACCCTAATTCGAACAGTCCCAACCCTAACCCTAACTCCATGTCACTCAGGCTGCGCCAACCCTAATTCGAACAGTGCCAACCCTAACCCTAATTCCATGTCACTCAGGCTGCCCTAACCCTAATTCGAACAGTGCCAACCCTAACCCTAATTCCATGTCACTCAGGCTGCCCTAAGCCTAATTCAAACAGTGCTAACTCTAACCCTAATTCCAATCAGGTCAGGCTGCACTAACCGTAATTCGAACAGTGCCAACCCTAACCCTAATACCATGTCACTCAGGCTGCTTTAACCCTAATTCGAACAGCACTAACCCTTACCCTGTTCCATTCAGGCCGCTCTAACCCTCAATTGAAAAGTGGTAACCCTAACGCTGAATACCTTTGTGCTGCACTAAGCCAAACTCAAATTAAGTTGTTCTGCTATGGCCTTAATGTGAAACACTGTTGTACTACTACAGCTCTAAAGCTAACTATGTAGTCTTACTATGACTTCAATTCAAAAGATGTTGTGCCACTAGGGCAGTAATAGAAATTATGTCGTGCGGCCATGGCCCAAATTCAAATTATGTTGTTTTACTATAGCCCTAATTTAGATTCTGTTGTGCTACTATGCCTCTGAATGGAAGTATGTTGTGCTGCTATGGCCCTGATGTGGATCAATGTTCTTCAACTATAGCTCTAATGCTAATTCAGTTGCGCTACTTTGATTCTAATTCAGATTATTTTGGCCAACTATGGCTCTAGGTCAAATGATGGTGTGCTACTGTAGTTCCAATTTAAAATATGTTGTGCTGCTAGGGCCTTGATGTCAAACACTGTTGTGCTACAGTAGCTCTAATGCTAATTATGTAGTGCTGATGTGACTCTAATTAAAATTATGTTAGCCAACTATGACTCTAATTCAAATTATGTTGTGCTACTATGGCTCTAATTCAAATAATGGCGGCTGCTATGGCCCTAGTGGGAAACACTGTTCCGCTACTGTGGCCCAAAATCAATTTATGCTGTGCTGTCCTGGCCCTGATGTTAAACACTGATGTGCCACTGTAGCTCTGATGCTAATTATGTAACGCCGATATGACTCCAATACAAATCATGTGGGCCAACTATGGCTCTAAGTTAATATATGTTGTGCCTCTACGGCCCTGATGTGAAACACTGTGCTGCTACTATAGCTCTTTAGCTAATTATGTAGTGCTGCTATGACTCTGTTAATTTAAGTGGGCCAACTATGGGTCTAATTAAAATTATGTTGTGCTGCTAGGGCCCTGATGTGAAACACTGTGCTGCTACTGTAGCTCTAATGCTAACTGTGTTTCACATCAGAGCCCTAGCAGCACAACATAATTTGAATCAGAGCCATAGTAGCAAAACATAGGTAGCATTAGAACTACAGTAGCAGAACAATGTTGTGCTACTATGACTTTAATTCAAATTGTGTTGTGCTGCTAGGGCCCTGATGTGGAACACTGAGCTGCTACTACAGCTCTAGTGCTAATTATGTCGTGCTACTATGACTTTAATCCAAATGATCTTGGCCAACTGTGCTGTTATGGCCCTAGTGGGAAACACTGTTCCGCTACTGTGGCCCAAATTCAATTTATGTTGTGCTGTTATGGCCCTAGTGGGAAACACTGTTCCGCCAATGTAGCTCTAATAAAAAATATGTAGTACTGATATGGCTCTAATTCAAAGTACGTTGTGCTACTATGGCTCTCATTCAAATTATGGTGTGCTGCTAGGGACCCCAGCCCTGATGTAGCTACAGGGCCCTGGTGTGAAACACTATACTGCTACTATAGCTCTAATGCTAACTGTGTTTCACATCAGGGCCCTAGCAGCACAACATAACTTGAGTTAGAGTCATAGTAGCACAACATTGGTTTGCTACTATAGCTCTAACGCTAACTATGTTGTGCTACTATTGCTCTAATTGAAATTATGTTGTGCTGCTAGGGCCCTGATGTGAAACACTGTGCTGCTACTGTAGCTCTAATGCTAACTGTGTTTCTCGTCAGGGCCCTAGCAGCACAACATAGGTAGCATTAGAGCTACAGTAGCAGAACAATGTTGTGCTACTATGACTTTAATTCAAATTGTGTTGTGCTACTAGGGCCCTGATGTGGAACACTGTGCTGCTACTACAGCTCTAGTGCTAACTATGATGTGCTACTCTGACTCTAATCCAAATGATCTTGGCCAACGATGGCTCTAAGTCAAATTATGCTCTGCTACCATGGCTCTAATTCAAATCATGTTGTGCTGTTATGGCCCTAGTGGGAAACACTGTTCCGCCAATGTAGCTCTAATGAGAATTATGTAGTACTGATATGGCTCTAATTCAAAGTACGTTGTGCTACAATGGCTCTCATTCAAATTATGGTGTGCTGCTAGGGACCCCAGCCCTGATGTGGCTACAGGGCACTGGTGTAAAACACTATACTGCTACTATAGCTCTAATGCTAACTGTGTTTCACATCAGGGCCCTAACAGCACAACATACCTTGAGTTAGAGTCATAGTAGCATGTTCTATGAACATTGTTCTACTACTATAGCTCTAATGCTAACTATGTTGTGCTAATATGGGTCTAATACAAATTATGTTGTGCTGCTAGGGCCCTGATGTTAAACACTGTACTGCTACTATAGCTCTAATGCTAATTATGTAGTGCTGCTATAACTATAATTCAACTTATGTTGGCCAACTATGACTCTAATTCAAATTACGTTGTGCTACCATGGCTCTAATTTGAAATATGTTGTGCCTCTAGGGCCCTGATGTAAAACACTGTGCTGCTACTATAGCCCTAATGCTAATTATGTAATGCCGATATGACTCCAATACAAATCATGTGGGCCAACTATGGCTCTAAGTTAATATATGTTGTGCCTCTAGGGCCCTGATGTGAAACACTGTGCTGCTACTATAGCTCTAATGCTAATTGTGTAGTGCTGCTATGACTCTAAGTCAATTTATGTGGGCCAACTATGGCTCTGAGTCAAATTATGTTGGCCAACTATGGCTCTAATTTCAATTTTGTTTTGCTGCTATGGCCCTAGTGGGAAACACTGTTCCGCTACTGTGGCCCAATTTCAAATAATGTTGTGCTGTCCTGGCCCTGATGTAAAACACTGTTGTGCTACTGTAGCTCTAATGCTAATTATGTAGTGCTGATATGACTCTAATTAAAAGTACAGTGTGCTACTATGCCTCTCATTTAAATTATGGTGTGCTGCGAGGGACCCTAGCCCTGATGTGGCTACAGGGCTACAGGGCCCTGGTGTGAAACATCAGGGACCTAGCAGCACAACATAACTTGAGTTAGAGTCATAGTTAGCATTAGAGCTATAGTAGCAGAACAATGTTGTGCTACTATGACTCTAACTCGAGTTATGTTGTGCTACTAGGGCCCTGATGTGAAACACTGTACTGCAAATATAGCTCTAATGCTAACTGTGTTTCACATCAGGGCCCTAGCAGCACAACATAATTTGTATTATAGCCATAGTAGCACAACATAGTTAGCATTAGAGCTATAGTAGCAGAACAACCCTAATTCGAACAGTGCTAACCCTAACTCCATGTCACTCAGGCTGTGCTAACCCTAATTCGAACAGTGCCAACCCTAACCCTAACTCCAGATCATTCAGGCTGCGCTAACCCTAATTCGAACAGTGCCAACCCTAACCCTAACTCCATGTCACTCAGGCTGCGCTAACCCTAATTAGAACAGTGCCAACCCTAACCCTAACTCCATGTCACTCAGGCTGCGCTAACCCTAATTCGAACAGTGCCAACCCTAACCCTAACTCCATGTCACTCAGGCTGCGCTAACCCTAATTCGAACAGTGCCAACCCTAACTCTAACTCCATGTCACTCAGGCTGCGCTAACCCTAATTCGAACAGTGCCAACCCTAACCCTAACTCCATGTCACTCAGGCTGCGCTAACCCTAATTCGAACAGTGCCAACCCTAACCCTAACTCCATGTCACTCAGGCTGCGCTAACCCTAATTCGAACAGTGCCAACCCTAACCCTAACTCCATGTCACTCAGGCTGCGCTAACCCTAATTCGAACAGTGCCAACCCTAACCCTAACTCCATGTCACTCAGGCTGCGCTAACCCTAATTCGAACAGTGCCAACCCTAACCCTAACTCCATGTCACTCAGGCTGCGCTAACCCTAATTCAAACAGTGCCAACCCTAACCCTAACTCCATGTCACTCAGGCTGCGCTAACCCTAATTCGAACAGTGCCAACCCTAACCCTAACTCCATGTCACTCAGGCTGCGCTAACCCTAATTTGAACAGTGCCACCCCTAACTCCAGGTCACTCAGGCTGCGCTAACCCTAATTCGAATAGTGCCAACCCTAACCATAACCCTAACTCCATGTCACTCAGGCGGCGCTAACCCTAATTCGAAGAGTGCAACCCCAACCCTAACTCCATGTCATTCAGGCTGCACTAACCCTAATTCGAACAGTGCCAACCCTAACCCTAATTCCATGTCACTCAGGCTGCTTTACCCCTAATTCGAACAGTACCAACCCTAACCCTGTTCCATTCAGGCCGCTCTAACCCTCAATTGAAAAGTGGTAATCCTAACCCTACCTTTGTGCTGCACTAAGCCAAACTCAAATTAAGTTGTGCTGCTATGGCCTTAATGTGAAACACTGTTGTACTACTACAGCTCTAAAGCTAACTATGTAGTCTTACTATGACTCTAATTCAAAAGATGTTGTGCCACTATGGCAGTAATAGAAATTATGTCGTGCGGCCATGGCCCAAATTCAAATTAGGTTGTTTTACTATAGCCCTAATTCAGATTCTGTTGTGCTACTATGCCTCTGAATGGAAGTATGTTGTGCTGCTATGGCTCTGATGTGGATCAATGTTCTTCAACTATAGCTCTAATGCAAATTCTGTTGCGCTACTATAATTCTAATTCAAATTATTTTGGCCAACTATGGCTCTAGGTCAAATGATGGCGTGCTACTGTAGTTCCAATTTAAAATATGTTGTGCTGCTAGGGCCTTGATGTCAAACACTGTTGTGCTACAGTAGCTCTAATGCTAATTATGTAGTGCTGATGTGACTCTAATTAAAATGATGTTAGCCAACTATGACTCTAATTCAAATTATGTTGTGCTACTATGGCTCTAATTCAAATTATGGCGTGCTGCCATGGCCCTAGTGGGAAACACTGTTCCGCTACTGTGGCTCAAATTCAATTCATGCTGTGCTGTCCTGGCCCTGATGTAAAACACTGATGTGCCACTGTAGCTCTAATGCTAATTATGTAACGCCGATATGACTCCAATACTAATCATGTGGGCCAACTATGGCTCTAAGTTAATATATGTTGTGCCTCTAGGGCCCTAATATGAAACACTGTACTGCTACTATAGCTCTAATGCTAACTGTGATTCACATCAGGGACCTACCAGCACAACATGATTCGAATTAGAGCCATAGTAGCACAACATAGGTAGCATGATAGATAGATAGATACACAGCAACGAAATGCAGTTTGGCATCTACCAGAAGTGCAAAACTTAGCAGTCGTGCAAAAGTGCAGATAAACATCTAGCATATTTACAGTGCAGATAACTATCTAGCATATTTACAGCAAGTGGTATATATGAAAGTATATACAGTGAATAAATATAAAGGCTATTTGAGTGCAGAGATGTGTGGACATTCAGAAGTACAGTGAATAAATATAGAGGTGTACAGTAATTAAGAAAATGTGCAGAAATGAAAGGTTACAGATCACAAGATTATGGCATTAAGGAGTAGCAAGCTGAATAAACAGTCTACTATATATAAAATATATATATATATATATATATATATATATATATATATATATATATATATATATATATATATACATATACACATATATATATATATATATTTATATATATATATATATATATATATATATATATATATATATATATATATATATATATATATACATACATTGTATACACAAATGAATGTTAAATGTTGGGCAGAATGTACAGTAATGATAAAGATTAATTAAGCAAATAATAAAATGATTAAAATTGTTGTTACTTTTATATATTCTTTATTTTATTATATAATTTAAAATTTTATAATAGCTATCCTTTTTTTTTATATATATGTAGAATATTGTTAGATACAAAATACATTACTAAAACTTTCTTTCGGCTTCTCCCATTAGGGGGCGCCACAGCGGATCATCCGCATGTTTGATTTGGCACATGTTTTTACACTGGATGTCCTTCCTAACACAACCCTCCCCATTTATCCGGGCTTGGGACCGGCACTAAGGCTTGTGCAACCCTAATGGCCTAAAGACCACCAGGGAACCTACAAGATATATTACTAGATATTATTATTATTATTATTATTATTATTATTATTATTATTATTATTATAATAATAATAATAATAATAATAATAATAATAATTATTATTATTATTATTATTAGAAAGATGATTATATTGATAATAACAGACTCTTGTACAATTTAAGTGTAATTTTAATCAGTCTTTTACTTCATTATTTATTTTTTACAAAACATTTGACTTTTACTCATTATTTTTTTCCCCCATAAATATCTGTACTTTCTACTTCTTACATTTTCAAAAACAGTCTCGTTACTTTAATTTTATTCCATCTGGTGAAAAGTGTTGAACACATGAAGAAAGGCAGGTGAAAAAAGGCATGGAAGCCGAGACACCAGCTGAAATCAATCAGTAATTAGAAAGCAGTCCTGCCCCGTGTCAGTGAAAATCAATATCAGCTGCTTCAGTCCCAACTAATGGCCTGTATAAAGATGTCTCATTACCAAGGTGTCACACAAGAAACATCTCATGATGGGTAAAAGTGAAGAGCTCTCTCAAGACCTTCACAACCTTATTGTTGCAAAACATACTATTAGCATTGGTTACAGAAGGATTTCTAAACTTCTGAATGTTCCAGCGAGAACTGTTAGGATCATAATCCAGAAGTAGAAAGAACATCATCTCACCATAAAGCAGCCATGACCAGGTGCTCCTCACAAGATTTCAGACAGAGGAGCAAAAAGAATATCAAAAGAGTTGTCCAAGAGACAAGGACCACTTGTGGAGAGCTTCAGAAAGACCTGGAATTAGCAGCTACAACTGTTTAAAAGAAAAGCGCCTGCTGCCAAAGAAGGGAGACCTGACGCAGCTGAAGAACTGGCGCCCAGTGTCACTACTGTACTGTACTGTACTGTATAGGTATGTTGTTCTCTATTTCCAATATGAAGTATGTCAAGTCAAGTCAAGTCAAGTTTATTTGTATAGCGCTTTTCACAACAGACATTGTCTCAAAGCAGCTTTACAGAAAACAACAGTGAAGGTGAATGGTGTGCGTTTGTCCCTGATGAGCAGCCGTGGCGACAGTGGCAAGGAAAAACTCCCTTAGATGATATGAGGAAGAAACCTTGAGAGGAACCAGACTCAAAGGGGAACCCATCCTCATATGGGTGACATCAAAAGTTTGGTCATAAATCTTTCAACAATACAGAACAATTTGTGATCATCATAGATCCAGCATCAGCTTCTCCATGCCAGGGCCTTTAAACACTCGGCATCTACTTCTCCATGATCATCCATAGGTCCATAATCTTCACGAGGTGGGACGTGACTGGAGCTGGCCAAACCTCAGGAAGCCTCGGGATGGGGAGAGAAAGAGAAGCAGTGGAGAGGAATTAGCGTAGCTGCTGTTCATGATATTAACAGCACAAGTTGATAATGTGCATGTGATCAGATGTTCTGGAGCACAAGATTGTGATGTGATGTGTGTGATGTGTGTTATGTGTAGGCTTTGCTAAAAAGATATGTTTTTAATCTGCACTTAAACTGGGAGAGTGTATCTGAACCCCGAACACTGTCAGGAAGACTATTCCAGAGTTTAGGAGCTAAATGTGAAAATGCTCTACCGCCTTTAGTGGACTTTGCTATTCTAGGAACTACTAGAAGCCCAGAGTTTTGAGATCTCAGTATGTAAAAGTAGGAACTCTTAATCTAAATGCTGCTAGAGCTGGTCAGAAAAGAATGGTGTTGTTTGAGTTTATAAAGCTGAAACGGATTGATGTCATGTTTATTCAGGAATCACACAGGGATCATAAAACTGAAGTGGATTGGATGTTCTCTACTAGTGGAGGAGTAGCAATACTCTTTTCAAAACACTTTCTACCAACCTCTTACAAAATGGAAGAAATAGTTAAAGGGCACATTTTAAAAGTACAAGCAAAATTCGAAAACACAGAAATGAATTTTTGTTATGTTTATGCACCTACCAAGGGGCAGAAAAAAATCCTCTTTCTAAACAAAATCAGCTCCACTTTAAAAAACATCAATTCAGAAGGTTTTTTGTTTCTAGGTGGGGATTTTAATTGCACTGAAGATGATAAACTGGATAGGAATCACATAGAACCACATATTAGCGCTCAAAAAACACCTGTACAGCTGATCAGAACTTCTGATTTGTGTGACATTTGGAGGAACATGAATACTAAGACCAGGCAGTAAACATGGCCCACAGCAGGGATAATGTTTTATCTATGGCGAGACTCGATAGATTCTATGTATTCAGTTTTCATGCAAATCGTTTTAAAGACTGTAAAATCGTCCCGCAATGGAAAAACTTGAAAACTACAACCCCAAATCAGAAAAAGTTGGGACAGTATGGAAAACGCAAATAAAAAAAGAAAGTAGTGATTTCTAAATTTACTTTGACTTGTATTTCATTGCAGACAATATGAAAACAAAATATTTCATGTTTTGTTTGGTCAACTTCATGTCATGTGTAAATATACATCATTTCCTGTCATTCAGACCTGCAACACATTCCAAAAAAAGTTCATGGAAATCCAGGAAGAGAGAAAAAAAGGAAAGGAAAATGGTGCACTTATGGTTCTACCACACAGATGAAGAACAGAAAATGATCCAGGTTCAGAAGAAACAAGGGGCTCACCAGTCTCCATCAATGTTGAGCTCCTAGCTGATGGTAGAAACGATTCTAATTCCAGAGCTCCGAGAACTCCTCATCCAGCATCAAAGAGAGATGTCAAACAAATTAGGAAGAGGAAACAAAGGGAGGGAAAAAAAACAAAAAACAACCATGCGAAGACAAGGCAGGAAAATAATTTATTGCAGTAAATTCCCATTTACACACATTAATATTTCTAATTATAATTTTCAATGTAATAATGTTCAAAATGCATCAACACATTTACTGACACTAAATTGTTCCTTTTATCTGAATAATTGCTTAATTTAACTGTAAGCATTCAATCCGCCTATAGCTGATATCAGAGCATGAGACTGCATGGTTAGCAGAACACCACATGACCTATGTTACACACACCACACTAATACGATTGGCAATCTACATGAACACTAAAGCAGCAAATCAACTGTTCATTTATCACTTCACTCAGATGTTTAAACATTTCAGAGGAATTATCCACAGTATGATTTTAAAATGTCTGATTTCACAAAAGACTGAACAATACACAACCCATAACTCAATAAGGTTGTCTTAGCACAAAAAAAAGGAAAAAACTAACACCAAGAAAGAGAAATGGTATTAAATAATACCAGATGAACTAAGGGAAATCGCTTTCACAAAGTCATCAGCTTGGGTTTTCATTTAGTTTTTTTTTTCCTTTTTAGTACTGCTAATGGCATGCATCTTTTTTTCTGTTCAAGGCTCCTCCCCCTCTGATCAACACCAATGATGACGAAGAACAATCATTAAGGGCGGAGCTACTCTTAATTATTTAATCTCATAAATATTTCTGGTTTGTGACATTTACTAATTTCTTTTGGCAATATTTGATTCCCAAAACCTTAAAATAAAATATTTAAAATATGATTTAAAATTATTGTGCATTTGTATAATTCTTCTTTTTTTGGTTTTGATACGGTTCTTATGACCTTCGTTACACTAGCAACAAGTAATGTCATAAATCTATGGGGGGGGGGTTATACAGAAGACTTGTATGTTTTTTGTTCTTTTTTCTTGGGCATCTCTGTTACAAGTTGTTTTGTAGTTTTATTACAGTGTCAGATTCTCATGTTGATTGTGATTCCGTGTTCAGCAATGGCAACACATGTACTGTTTTATGTTACAGTAAGTTCAGTATTTTGAGAAGCAGTAAAGTAAGCTTTGTTTTGTGCATGGTAACTATTCTGTGGAAGAAGGCAGGTTTTCATTTGAATAAATCATTTTTGACTCTGAATGCATGGTCTTGATTTTAGTTTATATAACCGTGTTTTAAGTTTAAATGCTTTACTCATTTTAAGACAGATTACCTTATGACAAATCCTAAATTAAGAAGAATCATCTTGTTTAATAGCTCTGGTCTTAAGATCTTTTCACACAAATTAAGAAAAGCAAACTCTTAAAAATTAAAAAAATTAACAACCTAGTTTTAAGTAAATGACACTAAATATACTGCTTCAAATAAGTATTTTAATCCTTGTTTTAAACACTTTGCTATTTTCTAAAGGCTAGGTATGTTTTCTTATTTTAAGAAATCTTATCAAGTGTAATTATCTTACTGCATTATTACATTGCAGCACCGACGCTAAAAAGATATCATGCAGCCCGGACCTGCATAAAGCTCAATGGGGAAAACCTTAGACATTGAGCAATTTTAAGGTACCACATGGTTTAAACAATTTAAGCCTTTACAAAATTAACTAACTTTAAAGATGTCTTAATTACCTTGTCCCTCCATAGTGCTGATCTTCTCCACCTGCTCCTCCATAGTGCTGATCTTCTCCACCTGCTCCTCCATAGTGCTGATCTGCTCCACCTGCTCCTCTGTAATGCTCATCTTCTCCACCTGCTCCTCCATAGTGCTATTTAATAAAGTGCTATTTTTTTTATTAAAAAAAAAATAAAAGTATTATACAAAATAAATTGGCAGTTATTTACAATCCCTGCCTACCTAAAAAGGCTTCGTGAGTGCACAGCGCACAACAAACTCAAAATAAAAAACTCAAATAAAGAAAGAGTCCATAGAAGTTGTTGATGTGTGTGTGTGTGTGTGTTTCGTAGAGTATGTTCTTTTCACTACCCGGGTAGGTCTACCTATGTTCTTATCTGTTCACAAATGAAGGCACAGGATGATGCTGGTCCAAAGATGCCACGGCTGGCCACACCGGGCTTTTGATCCGTTCACTTCTGCGGGTTGGCTCGCCACTGACCGCTAGGGTCAGATTCAGATGGTCTATCCCTTTCTAAAAAAACAATCTATACATACAGTACAGAATGCATTAATTACAATTGCCTCATTTTTGTTCAAATCTAATCAACTTTTCTCCATTCAAATATCAAATCAAATATAACCAATTGTAAAGATTATAAATACTCTGATCATTGTGCAAATGAATAGGCACACATCACACCACATAACATAAGTCAGTTCCAATGAACAACAATCATGTATTTATATCTTACAGTACAAAATAAATCATAGGATTTCAGAAACATATTTATGAAACCAGATATTAACCTTTTTAACTTTTTGAACCTGTTTTTGCATCTTAACATTTTAACCATCACATTTTACCATTTTCATTCTTTTTAACAGCTAAGAAACTTCTCCTCCTCATATACATATACATACACAAACATGTATATTCACAATTAAATGAACTAAATCACCCTTATTTTAAATACATGTATATTAACTTTTAAGTCAACAAGTAAAAAAACAGTATAAAGGCACCTTTAGCGGTGTAAACACTATTAAAGATCTGCTACAGTGGTGTCTAGCTTAGCTAAGCCAGCATGACAAACCAAATAGGACTTATAGATTGTTAACAATTAGCATGCAGCTAGCGCGATTAGCAATCTTTTATGAGCAACATAAAACAATTTGAATCAATTTGAATTGTTTGCTTTCTAGCAACTTCTTCACCGGAGAAGCTTGTTTTTAGGTGAATTACCTGGGGTGTATGGGCCACCCGCAGGCAGAGTAGAGTGTGTCACTTCAGTATCCTTAGGTGGGTTACACTCTCCCCTCCTAACTTATGCACGTCCCTGTGCATGTCAATGTTCAAACAGTTATCACCGGAGGAAACAAAACAGGGGGACAAGCTGATGCATCATTCTCACTTATGAGGTTGTTCCACACAGTGGTCAGTCTCCTTGAAAGA
The DNA here is from genome assembly GCF_946808225.1 of Silurus aristotelis. Classification (NCBI taxonomy): domain Eukaryota; kingdom Metazoa; phylum Chordata; class Actinopteri; order Siluriformes; family Siluridae; genus Silurus; species Silurus aristotelis. The sequence goes on along the minus strand of NC_139588.1, from coordinate 2,755,891 downwards.
ATGACTTCACCACTGTGACTAAGGGGGTTCCCAGTTCAGTGTAGTTCAGCCGCCTAGGTGGCTGATGATTCCTCATGGATCTCCTGACTAGGTCATCAGTATCAGCCTGTTCCTCTGTCTCATTAATCTCCTCTTCTCCTTCATTTTCAAGAACATTTGTCTCATCACATTCTGGCATGTCAGAGGGGACTGGAAGTTGTTCAGGGCAGTCCTCATCCAAGCCTTTTACAAGGTTACCATTGTCAGATAAGTTTGTCTCTCGTTCCACAGATTCACTTCCAGGTAGGTCTTTTTTTTCCACAAGTTCATTTCCAGGTGTGTTAGGGTTCTGTGTTACTCTGTTGACTGGAGCAACATCGGGTAGGCTACTCTCATTAGCTGGAACATCATCAATCATTTTGTTGAAGTTTGTCGTCAGACTCTCTTTAGAATGACTTGGACCATGGTGTCTTGGAACATCTCGCGAGACAATATATCTGGTTACTTCTGGAACCGCTTCTTTTTGGGACCAGGTAACAAGCATGATATCGTCCTCATCAGAGGACTGATCAACTTCTCTTGGGTCACTGCGATTGTTCTGGTGTGTCTTGCGGCGCTCGAGTGGTTTTGGTTGTTCTTCTGGTGTTACATGGAGGAACCCACATGGGAGCAAGAGGTCTCGATGCAAGGTGCGCCAGGGGCCTTCTCCGGTCTCTGATTTTACTGTATAAACGAGGAGGTCTCCAGCTTTCCTCACTACCACATGGACGGTGGACTCAGCTACTCAGCAGTTATCAGCAAGCTTGTGCTTTCCACGAATGCGTACGTTCCTGACAAGTACTCTGTCTCCAATGTCCAGAGCAGAAGGAGTCACACGCTTATCAAACCTTGTTTTGTTCTTTTCAGCCACCTTGGCAGCACTCCTTGTAGCTATTCTGTAGCTCTCCTCGAGGTGGGATTTGAGGTGCTTTACATACTGGGAGTGTGACTTCTGTTGCTCTTCTTTGAAAGGTAAGCCGAATGCAAGGTCGACTGGCAGGCGTGGCTGGCGTCCAAACATTAACTCATATGGTGTGAACCCAGTCACCTCATTCCTAATAAAATTATACGCGTGAACCAAAGGCTTTACAAAGTCCTTCCATTGTGACTTATCCTGGTTTTCCATAGTGCCAAGCATGTCTAACAGAGTGCGGTTAAAACATTAAAACGAATTTTCTGTATGCCCGCAACTTCACACAGTTGTTTGATTAACCGCGACTCAAATTCAGGACCTTGGTCGCTGTGCAGTTTCTCTGGAATACCATAATGGATGATGAAATTGTCCCATAAGCACTTTGCAAACGTTTGAGCCCTTTGGTTTGGTGTTGGGATAGCCACTGTGTATTTTGTAAAGTGATCCGTGATCACAAGAATGTCCTTTGTGTTACTTCTGTCCGGTTCTATAGACAAGAAGTCCATGCAGACCAGTTCAAGCGGTCTTGTTGTCATGATGTTTACTAAAGGTGCTGCCCTCTCAGGTAGGGTTTTCCTGAGCACACACCTGTTACACATCTTGACTTTCTGCTCAATGTCAGAGGCCATCCTCGGCCAGTAGAATCTGGCTCTTACCAAGTCCAGCGTGCGGTCTTTTCACATATGACCCATGTTATCATGCATGCTCATTAAGACCTTCTCACGAAGATCTTCAGGTAAGACTTGCTGGTACTGTGTTTGGCCTTCTTCTTGGCGTGTTCTATAGAGGATGCCGTTCCGCAGTTCAAGCCTGGACAACTCTCTCAACAACAGAGGTAGGTCTGGAAGCAAGGTTCTCACAGCGGGTGGTGGTTTCTCGTCATGCTCAATCTGGGAGAAGACATGTTTAATGCATTGGTCGGCTCTCTGTTTGTCTCTGAGCTCTGCCTCTGATAGGTGTGGGACGATGGGAAGCCCTCCAAGCTCATCTTCCTGCTCAAAACTGTCAGGTACAGCATCTCCAGAGATAGCTAGGCTCTCGA
>NC_139588.1:2696418-2743918 GCF_946808225.1 Silurus aristotelis | reverse complement strand
AGAACACTGTGATCAAATTTTTATTTCATGTTGTGCATGTCTTGTTGAGCAAAAAATCCTTGTTATCCATATTGATATTATAGAGAAAGCGAAGAGAAAAGTATTTACAAATAACCAAATAAATAACAAACAACTAACAATAAACAAATAACCAAAAAACTAGAACACTGATCACTGTGAATGTACACTGAATACTTTTATAGTATCATCATCATAAACTTGTTTGATGCTGTAGAGACTTCTGTTTTCCTTAGATCTTTTTTCCATTCATCCTGTCATCAATCCATCAAAGTAATCTGTCATTATTTGTACTAAATGTTTTAACTGGTGGCTGTTGGAAATTGTTGCCATATTATTTGTAGCAATGAATTGTTTACTTCTGGCTTCAGTCTCAGCACAGTTACCAGGAGTATTTATTTTTTTTGTGTGTGTTCGGGTAAACAAAACAGCTGATTGTAGGTGAAACATGGTGGTGGTTTCAACTCGCTCAGGTTCTTCAATTCGTACGCTCTACAGCTAACACCACTCAGAAGTTGTAAACGTTCTGCATCTCTACAGTCATCTGGAAACACTGACATCACAACAGAGGCCACTTTGGGATGGCAGACATGAAGACAGGAAACAGCAGTCATGATTTTGTTGGCGATGTGACTTCCACAGGACAGAGACACTCCGTAGTATCCACACCTGCCACTCTCACAGATGCACATGACGGTGGGAATCAGAGGATATTGACCACCTGATTTGTGACAATTATCCAATAATTCAGGAAATATCTGCTTATGCACCACTGCAGCTGCATCGGTTGAGCCGTACAATGTTGTGGTCTGAGGGAAAAGACATCAGTGAAATATCGAGGGAAATAAAAGTCATTTTAATATTCTAACTGATTTTGTTTCACTGACCAGTTCCAGAAAGTAGGAGAAAGGTGTTTTGAGAGGAACATTTGAATGGCCCTGGGAAAGCTTCCATAGCACGCCTTAAAATCTCGCTATCTTCAAAGATTTTCTCTGGTTCGTACAATTCTGGATGGATGTGACCTAAGAACAGGATGCTGTGGAGTATCCTGAGGAGAAATGAAAGAATATTATAAGAGCAGTGTGGGTGGGAGTTTGGGGATCTCTGTTGTGTAAGTGTGAGCTGAAAGACACAGTTCTGTGTGATGGAGAATGAATGAAACTGAGTCAAAGAGTCACCACAATAAATAAGATGAATCTGGTACTGAATGATTTCTGGATGGTTTATTTTAACCCTCTACTGCACAGCGTTGCCCTCAGGCAACAAAAACACATTCTTAAGCACTAAATCTAGTGGATGTCTCTTTACATTTTTGCAATCAACTAGAACAGGGGTCACCAACCTTTTTGACACCGACTAATGTAAATGGCTGGCAGTTTGATACACAATTATGAAATAACAAATTTGCTTAATTTACCTTTAATTATATGTTATTATTATTAATTAATGATAATGATCTATGTCAGGGTCAAACTCAATTGCACATGGAGCCAAAACTCAAAGCACACTTTAGGTGGTGGGCCGATCAGGAGAAACATTTATTGAACACACTAAAACAATGTTGTTGTTTTTTACATAAATATGAATAAAAACAGACAGGAATATTATTCCAGAGTAAATAAACTTAAACGTTAAATAAATAGCTCTCCATAAAAATATCTCCTGTCAAAATTATACAAGTTAGAAATATGAACATGCTGCAAAAAAACCCTGAACAAATCAATAAAAATTGTGCTTTTAGGTAAACGTTAAAATCACAACAAATCAAAACAATCAGATTTCTTTGCTCTTATGCCATTTTATAAAAAAATAATCTTAAACTTTAAATAACATCAAATATTTTGCTCTCCATAAAAATATCTCCAGTCAAACACCAGACGTCTCACAGCTTCATCATGCAGCTCTTCAGAAACTCTCCCTCAGTAAATAACTGGCTGATATGACTCTGATTTCTCCTCTGTTTTCACACCAGCTTCACTTTGTGATTTGCTCTGGTGAAAAACATCTGCTGAAATGTCAGATTCTTCTTTAACTCTTCTACTTTCTGTATCTTCTGCTCTGCATTCAGGTTTTTCAGCTTCTCCTGATGTTTTGTCTCGTAGTGCGTCTTAGATTCAATTCTTCAATTACAGCCACATTCGCTCCACATATAAGACACACGTGTTTACCGCCAGTGTCAGTAAACATCTACTCAGAATCCCATCGGTTTTGAAAGGCTCTGTTTTCAGAGTTAACTTTTCTCTTCGCCACTGTGAGGCGCTGTTTCACAATAACTGTAGAGTTAAATACATCAACAGAAGCTCGACTTGATTGACGCTGGAATGTTCCCAGGTGGTCTAGTGTTCGGTAAGGCAGCTGAAGCGCTGCATTATGGGATCTGTAGTTTGTGTTTATCAGTGCTTCATATCACCGTGTCATTAATAACAATAATAATAGATCTTTATAAAATCATCTCACGGGCCGGATATAATTGTACGTCGGGCCGGATTTGTCCCGCGGGCCTGAGTTTAACACCCCTGATCTATGTAAAGACACTGATCATCTTAATGATTTCTCACAATAATTATAAACATAATTAGCACCATGTTGGTGACCCCTGCTTTATGGTGTTAATTTTGACCAACCAATAGCTCTGACAATAGTCATCTTTGTTTTCAATAACCCAAAAGATATTCCCATGATCCTCCCATGCAAATATCATTGGTTCAAACATACTTTAACTGTGACGTTATTTGACGTGTCACTGAAACTTGAATTGTGAATACATAGGGTTGTTTTTACTCTGGACAGGCAACACAGAAGATGATGCAGGTTAACAGAATAATTCACAAGTCACTGTTATATGAACAATAAAACATTTAATTTAAATTACCGGAAAATCTACAAAAATGTCAAATAATAAAATATAATAGATGCAAACACAGAAAAGGTACAAATAATATTTTAAAATGATGTATATATTAGTGAAAGAGGCCCAGGGTTTATTTGTATTTTTGTTATTAATTTTAAATCTGATTAAACATAAGGAGATTATTTTCTTTATGTGGTTTGATCTATAGGTGGTGGTGAGGGTTTCTGTGTGTGTGTGTGTGTGTGTGTGTGTGTGTGTGTGTGTGTGTGTGTGTGTGTGTGTGTGCGCGTGCGTGCGCATGTGTGTGTGTGTGTGTGTGTGTGTGTGTGTGTGCGTGTCTGTGTGTCTGAGTTTTAGCCTGTGCATCTTCCGCGATCTGAAGTTCCAGGTGCCACCCAGTAAACTCCATGCAGTGGGTCCAGTAGAATGGGGAGTAATACAAACAGAGACACAGGGTTTATTTATTTATTTTTGTATTTTTGTTGTTATTGTTTTAAAATCTGATTAAAAAATGTGAGAAATTATTTTGTGTCATTTCATCTTTAGGCGATGGTGAAGGTTTGGAGGTGGTTGAACCATACACCTCATATAAAGACTCTAAAAAACAACAAGAAATACATCACACATTTTAACAGCAGGAACAAGAAGCACCAAGTGTTCAGAATGCAGCCACATCATTATTCACATATCAGCTCACTGTATTTTCATGTGAAACAAACATGTAACATCTGTAACTTAGACAAAAGCAGCATTTCACACGAAAGAATCAAACGTCCAATAATATTATTGTGCCTGATGGCATCAACATCAATTCTGTTTATTCTGGGAGCATCTCCTATTTCATTTGTCCTTCTGGGTATCCTGAGAGAGAGAGAGAGAGAGAGAGAGAGAGAGAGAGAGAGAGAGAGAGAGAGAGAGAGAGAGAGAGAGATGGTAAGGAACTTAGATTTGCTAGATAATACACATGTACTCAACACAAAGCTTTCGCTCAGCAGCTCTCAGTGTCTCTCTGTTTTCAGTGTCATCAATATGTCTGGTAATTGTGTAATCTGAGAGGAACTTTAGCTATTTCTTTAACTGCGTCAGGGTCGAGCATCTTGTTGATAGCGGCTTTGCAGGCAGGGGGCATTAATGTCTCTGCCACAGTGTGGGGCTTTTTTTGATTAGGCTACGAGTTGAGCTACTAGGTAGGTCACTTTGAGATCTCTCTCAATCACCTTTGGGTTTTTGAGATATGGTGTGTGTGTGTGTGTGTGGGGGGGGGGGGGGTATATTGGAGAAGGCTAAGGAGGAAAAAAGAAAGGCTAAGGAGAAGGTTAATGGATGTGGTGAGAGAAGACATGCAGGTGGTTGGTTTGAAAGATGATCCACTGTGGTGACCACTAATAGAAGCAGCTGAAAGAAGAAGAAGAGGAAGAAGAAGACAGACAGGCTTGTATATTGTTCTTTGTTAAAGAATGGCTTCCTTCTTGCCCCCTACCCCACAGCCCAGACTTGTACAGAATACAGTATACAGTAGTCACATGTAAGGTGTGAGCAGCACCTGCCAGAAATTCCTGTAGTTCCGTCAGTGTTGCTGTTGGCCTGTTGGTAGCTTCATAATTAGTTTCTCCTCATCCTCTTATCATATATATATATATATATATATATATATATATATATATATATATATATATATATATATATATATATATATATATATATATATATATATTAATGGTGTGAAAAAGTGTTTGCCCCTTCATAATTTCTTATTTATCATCAAACTAATTTAAATATTAGTAAAGATACACAAATAAACACAACATGCAGTTTTTAAATATTTTTACTTTTTATTTTTTTTATTATTGAGGGAAAACAAAACCCAAAACAACATGGCCCTGTGTGAAATACTTTAATTTCTCTCACCACACCCAGGCCTGATTACTGCCACACCTGTTAGCAATCAAGAAATCTCTTAAATAGGACCTGCCTGACAAAGTGAAGTCGACCAAAAGCTCCTCAAAAGCGAGACATCATGCTGAGATCCAAATAAATTCAGAAACAAATGAGAAAGTAATTGAGATTTATCAGTCTGGAAAAGGTTATAAAGTCATTTCTAAAGCTTATGGAACAGTGGAGAACCTTCCCAAGAGTGGCCAGCTGACCAAAATTACCCCAAGAGCACAGAGACCACTCATCCAAGAGGTCACAAAAGACCCCACAACAACATCCAAAGAACTGCAGGCCTTACATGCCTCCGTTAAGATCAGTGTTCATGACTCCACCATGAGAAAGAGACCTGGCAAAAAAAAAATTTCCAAGACGAAAACTGCTAAGCAAAATGACCGTAAAGGCTCGTCTCACTTTTTGCCAGAAAACATCTTGATGATCCCCAAGACTTTTGGGAAAAGGAAAGCTGAGTAGTTGAGCGCGAGCCGTTTGCATGTTGTTAGCGCGATGCTCGATGTTCACAATGCAAGTTATTGCTCGTAATGCGTTAAATAAAAAAAAGTTTTTGCTCCTCCTGTAAAGTATTTATAAATCATGTTACTCACAATACAAGCTTCCCCTGTACGTAAAGTATCATGACACCAATCAGAACTTTTGCTGTTTCCTCACGGATGGTTTTAATTGGCGGATTCTGGTCCTTGATTTGAGACTTAACGCATCAATTAAACAAATGTTTAGTGCTGAAATATTTTTTTTTTTACATTTTTTCATATCTGTTAGTATTAAGATGAGCCTCACACTGGTTCTCTAAACACATTCTTATGTTGTCTGTTCAGTGTCTATAGGATGTTTACGATGTGAGTATGTAAGGCACATGGAATGTCTTTGTGTGGGTTCACATATCTCTGGTTACTATGTCTTCTTACCCAATCAGGAACAGTTTTAGGTCAGGTTTTTTCCAGTGTGTGTAGATATACTTGTCTGTTATCTGCATTAAACTGAATAAGAACATATGCATCATTCTGTGTGCTGTGTGATTCTTCCCTGATCAGAAAAGACCCCATGGGAATCGTAGTTCGTATGGAAAACCTCTCCAAGATTTAAGTGTTTGTTGGGGCATGATAAAAATATAACTATCTGAGTAAAGGAAAGGACGTTGTGAATAAATGTGTTGCGTTAAAGGTTTTTAATTTTTAATAAAAATGAAGAAATGTGTGCTGCATTAATTGTGCATTAATAATATTAGTGCTGTTAAAATGAATTTGGGTTAACGTGTTTATTAACACGCTCATTTTGAAGGTTTTTTCAGTATAAAGGACATTATATAAAGGTCAACCCAAGCAGATCACAACAGTTACGTTTTTTCTTGAGCCATTTATACTTTTGCATTTTCTTTGTAGAATCTGTACAAAAACACACAATTTGACTTCATTTCAAAACAGCAGGAAAACTGTAATGCAGGGAAAATGCACAAGAATCTGTATGTGCTCTGTTATACTGCATGTATTATATGCTGTATAATAATGATGGTGTCTACAGCTGTGGCATCATATTGATGTTCTTAAGAGGATGATTGGGACTGAAGGCAGATGATTGGGTGTGAAACGCACGACCCGAAACTGTAAAGAGACAATCAATAACACTGTGCAGATCTATTATGTATTTTATTTATTTATGTACAAAAAAAATAAAATCTATTAAACATTATTTAATGTAATAATTTTTCTTGACTTTAGGTGAGAACAGAGGAAGCTGATCTGCTTCAGGCACTTGGGGACGGCTGGAGGAACGGCTTTGTGAGGTCTTTCTTCCACGATTCTAAAGCGTTCAGAGGGACTTTGGGGCTGCTGGGTGCCAGATCATGAGTGGCATAAACCACTGCGAGCTGCACCTCCCACGGCAAATCTGCACACAAAATCCATCATAAAATTAGGACTTGCTGAAGCACTTTCCTGTTGCTAGAGAACTAAAAATCAGAGAATAAAGATAAAGGTTGATTAAGGACTTGTTTAATTGATCCTTTAGTCATACCTTTTTGTCCCCTGAACTCAGTGATGCTTTTCACCAGATCCTCCACTGATGCTGCCACGTTCTCCTTAAGACCATTTTGGCCAAGTCGCCCTGATTGAGATAAGAACATGAGTGAAAAACAGAAGAATCCAGAAATAATGTGAGATAATGCTTTAAAACAGGATTCACAGGAAACTTACCAAGTAGCCTGAAAATTGCTGCTACAGAGACGTTTCTGAACTTTGTTTCCTCTGTTTGTGTTTGTTTCAGCAAAGTATTCAAGATGAGCCACACACTTTTTCTGATGAATAAAAAATTAGACATATTAAGTGTTTTTGTGGCAGTAATAGAATACCATCAATTGTAAGTTTATGCAACAAGAATAGAAAATTTGCAGTATTTGGGACACACACTGGGACACACACACACACTGTCTCATATGAGTCTCACATTTGCCGGTTTGCAATTTATCTAATGTGTAAAAATCTAGAAAGATGAGAATTAAACATGTTGAAGCAGTTTCACATTCAGTACCGTATAACATGGGAGACCCTCCAAATCCAGCCCAGTTGTGCACAGAGAAGGTCCAGGCTGAAGACGTAGTCCCAGGCAGCAGGACGGAGATCATCACCATACCAACTGCTCTTCTGGAATGTCAGACTTTTGTCTTTCAGAAGAGCCTTCAGTGTGCTGGTGATGGCTCTGTAGGGGTCTCCAGGAGGCTCCTAGCAAAAAATACATCATTTATTTAAAACCCAGATCAATGAAACAATGTTTACAATAATATGATCATAACTGAAAGGTCACAAGCAATCACAAGTGCAGATGATTGAAATACTGAGGTAGAGCTCTAACTGTGCATTCTGCTCTTTTTATAACCTCCATTTATTACTCTTATGTAAGGAGGAGTCCTAGAAAATGACCTCCAAATGACCCCAAGATTTTAAATACACATGCAAAATAGCACACAGCGTTACTGAAGGGTTTATGTATCAGACAGTAGCAGGGGTAAATAATGATCTAGAATACTACATGAGTGTGTCATTTGAGGCACAACGTTAGTTTGTTTATTCAGTAGTGAGCACAGTGTCACATGGTTCTATATCACTTCCTTTATTAGTATATTATGAAACAGATTTATTTGCTTGCATGTTTATTGCACTGATCTGATCATTTTTGTCATAAACAGCATCATTAACGCTGGAGTTAAGTGCAGTTTAAGGCATTCTTATTTATAAAGATAAGATTTTATTAATAAAAAAAGAAAGTGTCCTGTAACACTTTTAGCTTGAATTTTGAAGTAAGAAATTAAATACTTATTAATTTAATTCAACATGAATTTATAATGAATTTGCTCCATAGATCACATGGACATTGGAAATGAAAAGTAGATTAAGATTGCAGTAAAACACATGAAAAGTCCAGTTGAAAAATGATGTTTAATGACTGTTCTGATGACTGTTGTGATGAGAATCAGCTACTTACCGTATCCCAGTGCAGATATTTGCTGAGCAAGTAATAAATCTTTCCGTATGCCTTCATTTTGCACACGATGTGAACGGCTCTGCATAAAGGGCTGTTATGGGAAAAAACACTTGGCCATGCTGTCACCATGACCATTATCAGTTTTGGGGCTTCAGAAGAGTCTGCAAAGGAAACAAAACGATACCACAGATTTAAAATACACTGTATAGGAAGAAATACAAAACCAAAAACAGAACACAATTGCCTTATTTATATCACTGTCCAGATCATTTTTAGTAAATATATAATGACATGTCAATATAATCTCACCTTCTTTAAGAAGTCTGTAGGCGAGAGCATGTGCTTTATGAGAGTCTCCTCTTTTTTAACACAATCCCACATAAACCCTACAGAGAGACTGCAGGAGTTCATGTCCCATAGACTCTTTCTCCACCTTGATCTTCTCCAAAACCACTTTCAGAAACGTCTCTGCTAACGACTAAATGAGACGGAAGAAAAAGATCAACCAACATCCAACTAAATCAAACATGTATTCAAGTCATGCATGAAAAATAAATATTAGGGAGTTAAGACTTGACTGTAGATTAGGTTTAGAAAAACTACTAGAATTTGCATAAACCAAAACCTGGAGTAAAGTTTTTACATGACAAATCAAATCTACTGTTCAATTTCAGAACATCAGGAACAGTGAATTCTGGATTGACTATTGAAAAAGAGAAAACTCAAATCCACAGATAAAGAATTGCATGTACACTAAATAAAATGCATGCGTGTGAATTGAATGCACACTAAATAAAACAGAAGATAATCACTGACCTCGTTTACACTAAACTTGGAAATGAGAGATTTTTCTTGATCTGTCAGAGAAGGAAGTTCACATTTCCCTTTAAGTAGTGCATCAATCCAGTTTGGAGATAAAACATCATCACAGGAATGCTGCAGTGTTTTTAATGCACTAGTGATGAGGGATTGTTTTGTGTGTTTGTGAGCTGCAGCATCAAGTCGAGGCTTTTTAGCAGCACTGGGTGGGGGCATGTTCTGATGCAGATCTCTTTGCTCTCAGGATGGTCTGGGTTTGATTTCCTGGGAGAGGAGATTTGACAACTGACACACAAGCACACAGTTTTTCCAGACTCAAACTCCTGACTGTTATCACACATGTACCTACCTGACACATGTAGGTTGATTAGAATGTTTACATTGGTGATTTATGCTGAGATGCTGAGATCAAATTGATTTGACAGAATTGTATCATGCAGTAATAATGTGCTTTTACTCTCTTACACACTGAAGGCAGAAGCTGGTTTTTAATACATAAAGCATTTAAAGCATTTCTGTGGAAAAGAAAGAAAAAGATTGAGATAGAACACTAGATTTTCCTGTGCAGTTTATCACATGTTGATTTTGTTTACAGAGATTTACATGGATCAAATGTGATCAAATCACATGACAGACAATTCTACAGTATAGATAATACATTGGGAATGTTATATTACAGGGAAATAATCAGCATAAATAAAGTAAAATCAGTAATAGAAACTTACTTGTTTTTTGTATATAAAGTGTGTTTTTATTAAATATTTCGAAAAAGATCCACAAGCAGTCTTGATGTCGGTCACCAGAAAAAGAGATTTTGCTGCACCAATCAGGGATGCGGACGCAACCAGAGAGGCGGAGCTTCTAGTATCAACACGCCTTTGCTGTAAAAGTGATGGGAAGATCGGATCATTTTAGTGACTCGGTTCTTTGAATCTCATTAATGAAAATGAAATTAGAAAATAAAGAATCACTCTTAGAGACGAATCGTTCTTCTGAGTCACATTGAAGACTCGTTCAGAATCAAGGAATCGTTCATAACCGACTCATCACTACTCTGAATCATCAGTAATGAGCTCCGGGAGAAACTCCGTGTTCCAGGTGGAGGATGAAGACCCTCTGCCGGGATGGAGCGACTGTAAGACCCCTGTAACGGTGACTTTCTAGTCTTTATGGGGTTTATTCTCTTTGCAACACCGAGTCTCACACTTTGAGATCCATGAGCTAGGCTAACTAGCCGGCTAACTAATCTTAGCTTCAATAGGTTTCATCCGCAGGTTAAATATTCTACATTTAGTGAGTTATAAATAAATATAAATATATTCTGTAGAGTAATGAAATTATCTTTGCATAAATTAAAAATACAAACATTGAAAACAAGCATTTGAAGGTAGTAAAGTGGCAGTAAATCACGTTTGAAAACAGATGAGAGAATGAAATAGAGAAACACAGCAAAATAACAGACTTAATGAAAAAGAAAGGAAAAATATGCGTTGGTGTATAAATGCTGTTATTTGCTGCTTTTAGATTTAGTGTTTGTTCTCAGCGTTTTAATTAAATCATCACGATGTCCAGTGCGACTCCCGAAGTTACAAACAAACAGTTTACACAATAACACTTCATTAAACTGCACCATTTTCACATGATGAATAACAGCATTCACTAACAACCAATTTCATTATCCATTATTATCCATTCCATTAGTTATTGCAGAATAAAAACCCATAAAGTTTGGAAACTCACTGTTCCAGCAGTCGTACAGTCGCTCTATTAAACATTTTTCTACTATTGAACATCAGGTAGCTGCTGAGTGTGTAAGTAGTAGTAGAATATAGTAGACCCTTTAGACCAGGGGGGTCCAAACGTTTATTTACTAAAGTCCTGTATTAGATCTGTTACATATGAATTGTGTGTGGACACGACGTCTCTCCTGAAGGTTGTCGGTTACAAGACGGAGACAAAAAGTTATGGACGGCAAACTTTTTTTAATGACCATAAAGTGTAATCTATTAATATAAAGTGTGGGTTTGGTCATATGAGGGGATTTCAGTCAGCATCAGGGGGTAATTTTGCTGGTGTCGGCATAAAGACTAACAGCAGTGTGTAAGAGCAGTGTCTCTGTTGTGTTACAGCTCCATCAACACTTTAATCTCGTAAGAACTGCGAGACTGAGAGGAACCACCACATCCAGAGTCCACCCACATCCAGCTCAAGTTCCAGCTGTGGAGGAGAAACCAGCTGCAGCTCAAGTTCCAGCTGTGGAGGAGAAACCAGAATGTCGTTCTCTTCTGTCTCTGGTGTTCTCTTCTCCTTTATCAGATTAAGAAATGAATCCAAATCTGCTGCTACTTTCTCTATGTGTTTCAGTGCCTCCTTCTTTTCAGCAGCCTGTTTAGATTTCTTTTCTCTTATGCTTTGAAAAATCTCTTCCACTTCCATTCTTAACTTTATGTCTCGTTACTCACAGTAACTGATCAGAGAAATGAGAAATACTGACTGTTCTGACTTATACAGACTTGTCCTACTGTGACGTCACACAGTGAAGCCCCGCCCTTATTTTGCGACGTCACATCTGTGCTTTCCTGCGCATGTGCTGAATGTTGCAGAATCATAAATGACCAGTAGGTGGCAGTGTGATGTGTATTAGAGCTCACTGTCACAGCAGGTCATTAGAAGTAGTGGAGCTCTAATGACGTCATTAATAGCGAGGACAAGACACACAGCAGTTTGGGATTCTTTTATTGACTTTATTGATTAATTGATTTGGAGTATGATTGTGTTTCTGATCAAAGTAAGTTCATGTGTATGGAGTAAAAACAACCTGTACATTTCTCACTTCCAGACAGTATTATGAGATGTTCATCTGCTGGAAGTTCATGTTTAATGCTGCATGTTTTATAGGATTTATGAGCTGGAAGAAATGTTTCTATATTGGTTTTGTTTTAAACGACTGGTGCATTTTTAGCTTCTTTTTCCCCTCAACTGAAAGGAGGCAGAAGTTGGAAAACATTTTAATTGTGATTATTATAAAACCTGTATGTGAGTATTTTAGGAAAAATGCTGTTTATTGTATTTATTGTAAAACTTTATGCTTCAGATGAGTTTTAGAAAAATTTTTTTTACTTATTAAAAAATAAAACGTCATTCTGAGTGAAACCAACGGTTTATTAAATGCTTTATTCACTAAATAAACATCAATAAAACTGGATGATTTGTTTTTATTGAATGTAAAAAAATTAATTTGAGGATAATTGAACTTAATGAATGGAATAGTTTTGGATTAAATGAAGACTTTACTGAACTAAACAGCACTGAATTCTCCTTTAAATCAACTAAAGTTTACTGAATTAAATACTTATATGAAAATAAACCCGGTTTCTTCAACCCTGTTCGGTTTCAGCCCCACTTTTGGGCCTCACAGCTGAAAATGACCTTCCTAACTTTCAATGGTAAAAGTTCCTGACAACAGTGTGCTACATACACAATTTACATCTCTTTTAAAAAAACACACTTTGGGCTTTACATCATCCAAACATGCTGAAATTCCTTAATGAAAAAATGTGTACGTCATAAAACATTTATATATAAATACATGAATTCGGTCCTGAAGCAATCCAGAATAGTGACGGGTTAAAAGTCACATGTGTAATGAGTTTATATTTCAGCTTTGAAGAAAATACAATAAAAACGAGATTCCTATAAACATTATTCTGAGACTGTGTGTAGTCCTTTTCTCCCTCCGTCTGTTTGAGGAAAAGCAGCCTGATAACCAAATGTACCGAAGGTGAATAATATTATGAATAATAACATTCACACAATAAGCATAAGACTGGTATTTGAACATTAGAAAAACAGTAGAAGAAGAAAGTAATGAAAATAAAAGTAGCACAATGCTTCCTTCAGTGCCTCTGTGAATGATGGAGCACATCTGGACCTTCCTTTTATCCTTCCATTCTACAAACAGCACATCCTCTTCTCTCAGCCAGTGATGAGGCCTCGAGGAGCTTTATTCAGAAGCTTGTTGGTGATGGTTTGAGGGTTTGTGGACTGAATTTTCCCACATGCTCAGATGTTATTTTTTAGGAGATCTCTAAACAGTGCTGGACTTGTGTAGAAGTCGTCAACAAACAGTTTGTAGCCCGTTCCCAACATCTTCTCATCAACAAGTGGCATGACAGATGGGCTACAGACTGGCTGGGGTGTAAAATCCTGATTCCACCTCTCTTCAGGTGTGTTGGGGGATACAACCAGCGAAGACTGGGATTTTCTGTCTCTCACTCTTACTGGTAGAGCTGAAACAGGTGCTGAGTTTGGAGACTGCTTGAACCTCTTTTCTGGTTGATGGCTGGTGTGTGGAACCCACTTCTCCTCAGAAGATTCAACTAAATGTCTGTTGGAGCTGCTATCATGGGCCCTCAACTGCTCAGTTGTATGAATGAGATAATTATAACTTATAACATAGGAAATTGTTTATTTAGTTATAATTTTTCCTATAAAACTTCATTATAATGAACGTAATATCTAATAATGTGTTAGTTATAACAATAATAATAATAATAATAATAAAAAATCTGATAATAATGTTAGCAACAGTGTTCGTTCAATTGAGTCTGAATCAAAAGATTCACTGGTAAATGACTCGATTCCACAGTTGTAGAAAAATCTGTAACATAAAACATTCTGTCTCCTTAAAAATATTTCTTTCAGCAGTCTCACTCAAGTAAAGAAACTTTTGTTCTGTTTGTACAAAACCAGCAGCTGGTCAGAAAGTTCCTACTCTGTTCCTGGGTTAGTTTGAGGGGTTCACCTCAGTCAGCTTCGTCTACGTGGTTTGGCTCGTCATCTTACATCATCGTCTCATTGTAATGAACGGTGTTCCAGCATGAAAAACCCCTGACCTGCATATATACAGACAATAATCAGTTCCCAAACATCTCAACATTCACTGTTTCTAGTTCAATAACAGAACAAATAGCATTCGTACAGTTTAGAGTCTGATTTGAGGTTTGATCAAGTTTACATTGGATTCTAACATGTTTGATTGAGTTCTTGCATGTAGATGATACTTTTAATACATTTAATACTAACTTCATGCAGGTTCTCGCCATAAAGACTGGATTTTATACAAATCTTTTAGACAAAATAAATTGTTTAACTGTAATTAAATCTGTACCCGTTATTTCTACATTATTTATTACATTCATTTTAATCAGCTTCATTTAACTTCAGTTTCATTTATTTATATCACAAAAATGCAGCTTAAAAATTATACATGTAAAACAGTAAACAGTTTGAGTTTAAGACAGTTTAATATTATTAAGAAAAATATGTTGCTTTGTAAAAGATCAACATCACATATAACTAGACAACAAAACCCCATTAATAATATTTGTACAGAATTAAGTAAAACGAAAGTCGTCACAGGGCCACTAGAGGGCAGTGTGAGATTTCATATATGTGTAAATCTGCATATAATAAAAATAAAGATTATTATTATAAAATCATAAATATGATTAAATGTAGACCTTTAGGTACTGAAGCACCTCAGTGCAATAAAGTATTACATTCTAAAGTCCAGCAAACACGACATGGGAGTCAATTACTTGTAGCATTTTCTTGAACTTGGTTTGCAGGAGAAAATCTGGTTTTGTTGAAATAACAGGTTAACAGATGATAACTGGATAAATAACTAATGAATAAATGCTTCATCCTGCTCATTAACATGCAAACTGATGATGAGTTCCATCACCTGCTGTATGAACCTGAACAGAATCCACATTGTATTTCTAGTTGGAGATGCTGAGATTCTCTTTTTATTGAAATCTTTTGATTAAAACAGCAGGATGAGTTACTAAAGCTGAGCTTTTTCTCTCACTGAGACGTGAATTTTGTAGAACTGCTACTGCAATTTTTACATGAGATGCAATAAAATCGTCCACCTACAGAACCTACAGAAACCCAGCGTGACTTCCTGTAACTCAGCGTAACTCCCATGGAGGAGTCTCCCCCGTGTGGGTGGAGGAGGAACTGCTACAGTTTAGAGGCTGATTTAAGGTCAGAGCAAGTTGAGTTGTAACATGTCAATGGTACATTTAATAAATTTAGTACCACCTTCATGCAGGTTCTCAGCATAAATAGTGAATGAACCACATCTGACTCGAAAAGACCGATGTCCAAATACCTTTGACCCCACAGTGTGTATCAGTTGAAAAGCAGCAGCTTCAGATCAGTCGCTTTTCCACACTGAGGTTAAGGCCACATCTTGAAAATACACGGTTAAGCAGCCGCACTTTGTGTTGCGCGTCTAATCGTACACGTACGGTACGGGTGCTGGGAGCGGTCAAAATACATGTAAAAACGCTTCAGAACGGCGTTTCCGTTAAGAAACAGAAAAATCAGTGCATTTTATTCACCATATTCAAACATTTAAAAATCAATTTTTAGGTTTGCTCAATCTTTCAAATCATTTTTATTTAGAGTCTCCCTGTTTATTATATTCTTATTTAAAATTTTAATTCATTTTACTGTGGAGTTTTGGAGAAAAGTAAAGGCAAAATCACTCTAAGCATCAGTGCATCTTCAATCATGTCACATATTCAAACATTTACAGGACTTTGGTTTGACAAGTAGTTCTGGAAATCTAACCAGATTTTTTTATGAAATCAACACAACTGCAAAATTCAAACTCTCAGCATTTATTTTTTAAACAGATACACTGCATCCAAAAACACAGACATGAAGAAACCTCTTACAAAGCTATAAAAACACTCGACAAGAAAAACCTTCACATATACACAGCTCACACAAACAGGGGCAAACTTCTGTATGAACAGACCCACATCCTCCAGCCAAAATAGTACAAATAACTCTCCTTGTCATCAGATATATTCATTGCAAAAACAAGTGTACATGAATAATTCACAATAAAGTTTCTTTCGGCGTCTCCCGTTAGGGGTCGCCACAGCGGATCCTCCGCACGTTTGATTTGGCTCACGTTTTACGCTGGATGCCCTTCCTAACGCAACCCTTCCCAATTTATCCGGGCTTGGGACCGGCACTGAGAGTGGCTGGGGATGGTTCCCTGACCGGGAATCGAACCCGGGTCGCAGCGGTGAGAGCGCTGCATCTTAACCACTAGACCACCAGGGGACCACATGAATAATTCACAATAAGCCGTGTTAAACTTTACATTCAACTGTTCAAAAACTGTCTTCAATTCCCAATCATAGTAAAAATTCAAGTAAAGAGGAAGCAGTACAAGCGAACAAGAAAAGTCAGTTTGAACAGATTTCAAGAATCCCAATTTCCCACTTAAAACAATGAGATCTAAAAACAACAATGCTCTTACACTTTAAAACAGTACAACCATTAAACAGTAGCAAAATGGAAAAAAGCTTTTGTTTGTTTTCTGTCTTATCGCAGCAATTTGGTATTCAAAGAGTCTGATCCAACTCCAATAAACAGCTGCTGTATCACTTCAAAAGGGAATTTTAGTTCCTTTGTGTAGTGAAGATGTAATGCATACACCAGGCCCATCAGGTTCAGAAAAGCATCAGGAATGTCAGTCAGGTGACGCATTACCACTTCTTCCTCAATCACCAGGGCAACGTCATTGTAGAATGCTGGGAGAGGTTCCATCACATTTTCCACCACCACAAGAATTCCAATCACCACACCCTGGATCACATCCTCTTCACGGTCACTGGGCTTTATAGAATGTAAACAAAACAAGGTATTATTACTTAAAAGCAATTACACAAATATAGTCCCAGTCCCCTGCAAATTGAGAGATCTAATGTTTCATTTTCCCTGGTTTTGCCTTCCATGTTTTAGCTTACCTCGCATATCTTCATGAATTTTGAAGGAGTCTCTCGCATGTACCATGGCAGATGCAGCAATGCTGCTGTCCTCATCTTTTGCTTTGTTGTCTGTAAAATATAATAGTTAAAGTACCAGGTTTATTCTTTCAATCCTTTGTTTTTCTTTATCATTTCTCCCCCTCCCTCATTCTTTGATGCTTTTGAAAAAATGTAAACTTTTTTCAAATTTGCACATTTACACTTGTATACTTTTATTGTAAATAAATTGACAATGATGTGTGCAACAACATTTGCTTGTAAATTTTTTTTTTAACCAAAATAAGATTTCATAGTGGATGTAACACGCTCATGCCACTTAATTCAGGGGTGTCTAATCCTGCTGGATAGGTTACCAAAGATATTATCATTTACTCATCAACATGCCACTCCAAACATTCATTCAATAAAATGAAAACGAATAGTGGCTAGGCTGTTCAGCTCTAAAAAGCAAAGAATTCTGTTAAAGTAGTGGATCACTCATGTTACCATTTTTTAACATTTTTTTAAAGATAACTTTGTGTAATAAACCGATCATATCAGTTTTTATGTTACCATGACATAATACATCAAACCTCAGTTGTTCTTGTGTCACAACATTTGATCAAAAGAACCAATGAGGTTTGATATTAATCTAGTAGCGAATACAAACTTTATTCTAAACAAAGACTGAACTTTTTATGTTTTCATCATACAAAGAGAATGTATGTTTACAATGTTTACTAAATGTGCATACACAATCTTTATAGATGCATGGGAGTGGACAGTGACTTGCCTGATGGCAGTGTCTCAGCTTGTAATGTGTGATTAGGGCACGCTGGTTGGATGAGGAAAATCTACAAATCTTGCAACACCACCTCATTGATATGGAGTTGTGCTTCCACTCTACTTGCACTGTACTGATCCTACAAATAAAAAAAACAATAAACTCCATCAAAGTACACATACACGTTAAACACAGAAATATTCACTGAACATCTTACTTACCAAATACAATGAGGATAAAAGTATAAACTTCTATGACTGGGTGATACATTCAATATTATAGTGATGATATTGCTGGCATTATGAAATTAAGCGACGCTGTAAATAAAGCTTTTATTAGCTGAAAATGTTTCTACAGTTCATGATTCTTCAGGGCTTCATAGATAACACAAATGACAAAAGTTTAATGATGTGATTATTAAACTACAAAAAGTTGTGATGTTACATTAATGCAAGATCAACACGCAAGTTAGCTATACAGAAGACACCGTTTGCACGTGCTCAGGTGTATGTCTGTTTCTTAAACGATCAGTCGTTAATTTTTAAATAAATTTTTTTACAAATAATTGACTGAGCGTTTAAGAAACATAAGTCAATCAAGCATTTTGATCAATCAAACACGAATCATCACGTCCAGAGTCATCACTGTTACACAATCAGTCATTTTCCGCGAACCGGTTCTTTCGGACAGTTCGTTTTAATGAACCGATTAAAAAAAACGGTTCACCAGTTCTTTTACATCCTCAAGTAATGAAGTTGTTTCTATCGTCCCATGAAAATACAATTAAAGACATTTAAATAAACAAATGTGTAATCATAGTGTTCTGATGGGCAAACAGATTTTTTTCTTATAGTCTTATAAATTAAACTAGTCTCCATTACCTTTTAACAGAGACGAGGATTAAGCTCATAAAGCTTAAACTAGAACATGCTCAACACAACAGGTCTCACTTCAGTGAACTGTATTCAGTATTAATGAAGGTCGCAACATGTGATTGACTACGGTGAGCGCTAACGAAACAAGTCTTAATTAACATTAAAGAAAATATACTTACTCTTTACATTATTTGCAGTGAATAAAGTTCATCTGTAATCGCGAGCTCCTTCATCTTTTCTGGCATGATCAGCAACTTCAAGTGCAGAAAATGGTGGATGGTGCCTCTGTCTCAACTTCGTTAAAATAGTACGGTTTAATGACGTAGAGTTTCTGGCACATGCACATTACAGAGAAAATTGATAGAACTTATGTTTTATTGTTATATGAACTTGTTATTTAAAGTTTTCCATTTCCCATCAAGTCGAGGTTGTTAGAACTCATCCAGTTGTGTAGTGAAGAACTGCAAGTTGACAGGACATGATTTTACTTGTTCACCTGACTAAAACTCTTAATCATTTTTACAGTGTATTACTTTCCTCTGACCTCTGGTATAACTGTTATTAATTTACTCTGATCTCTGGTATAACTGCTATTAATTTACTCTGACCTCTGGTATAACTGCTATTATTAATTTACTCTGACCTCTGGTATAACTGTTATTAATTTACTCTGATCTCTGGTATAACTGCTATTAATAATTTACTCTGATCTCTGGTATAACTGTTATTAATTTACTCTGGTCTCTGGTATAACTGTTATTAATTTACTCTGATCTCTGGTATAACTGTTATTAATTTACTCTGACCTCTGGTATAACTGCTATTAATAATTTACTCTGATCTCTGGTATAACTGTTATTAATTTACTCTGACCTCTGGTATAACTGCTTTTAATTTACTCTGATCTCTGGTATAACTGCTATTAATTTACTCTGACCTCTGGTATAACTTTTATTAATTTACACTGACCGCTGGTATAACTGCTATTATTAATTTACTCTGATCTCTGGTACAACTGTTATTAATTTACTCTGATCTCTGGTATAACTGCTATTATTAATTTACTCTGATCTCTGGTATAACTGCTATTAATTTACTGTGGTCTCTGGTATAACTGTTATTAATTTACTCTGACCTCTGGTATAACTGTTATTAATTTTTTTCTGATCTCTGGTATAACTGCTATTAATAATTTTCTCTGATCTCTGGTATAACTGTTATTAATTTTTAATGGGCTCTGGTATAACTGCTATTACTTTACTCTGACCCATGGTATAACTGATATATCAATAATTATTGTTTATTATTATGATTATTATTATTATTATTAGCAGAAGCTGAAGTATGGGATTACACAATGGAAAGTCAAAAGCGGAGTCACACAGTATAATAGGGATTCTGGGGCTGGTTCTTCCTACAGTCTATCAACATGATCCGTGAGTCAGACATGTCTTGTGTCACTGTGGTGAAATCATGTCATTTACATTCGGTTTGACAGCAACTTCATTCAGTTTCTATTTATGGGCTCTGGTGCGATACTGTACCTCTTTTGCAAGAAGTTTTGGTTTGGAGCATAGGTCCTGCTTTATTTGTTTAAAGGATCAATTCCTCCAAGCCTTATTGCTTCTCTTTTCTCATGGGATTTCAGCAGAATACACATCTGCCACATTCAGAAAAGAAAATAATAAATGTGAGTGCAGGCAGAGAGCAGAGCTGTATATAAGTGTACAGAGATCTGATACTTCAGTAGAAACTTAACTGTAATGGACGGTGAAGATGGAGAGTCATGATTTCAGCAGGTTCAGCATGGTTTGTAGGTGTGCTGGTGCTATACAAATATAAAAAACTATAGAAACGTGGCCTTTTATTCTCATCTAATCTAAGTGTGTGTTGCGTTGTAATCTATTGGTGTGAGAGTGTGCATGGAAAGAGAAAGAAAAGAGGAGAAAGAAAGAGAACCACGTGATGCTCGTCAACATTTTCATTGCTTGTGCTACATAAATATCACTGCGAAACGATTTAAAAGCGGGACCTCCAGAGCGCCTGCAAACTGCGCTGCCAAAGACATTGCCAAAATGCCTTAGTGTAAGAGAATGTCCTGGTTCTACCACCTGGTAGGGGAAAGTGGATTGGATCTCTGGAGCATGAAAAAAAAAGTTTAAGGACCCATGCTCTGGAGCTCAGCAGAGCCTCTGTGCTCTTTTGGTCTTGAGATGTTGCATGGTGAGCCTCTGGTTCTTCTGTTTTTCAGGGGGATTTCATCTAAGGAACATTAGACAAATTTCAGGGACTCTGAAGCTCAGACAAGCCGTGGCACATTGTTCGGCATGTGCGACGTCGGATGGTGATGTCCTGGATCTGCTGCACTACAGCCACAGCACGAGCCGGCAAGTGCATAATACCGTAAGGTTTTATCACAGTATTCAATTCTGTGAAAAAATGTTTTTATATGGTGTACGACACAGAAATAAGAATTAAAATGACATTTATCTTCCTGAATCGCACTGGACGGTTGTGTGGAAGATGGGTGTTGCTGTCAAACCGAATGTAAATGACATGATTTCACCACAGTGACACAAGACATGTCTGACTCACGGATCATGTTGATAGACTGTAGGAAGAACCAGCCCCAGAATCCCTATTATACTGTGTGACTCCGCTTTTGACTTTCCATTGTGTAATCCCATACTTCAGCTTCTGCTAATAATAATAATAATAATAATAATCATAATAATAAACAATAATTATTGATATATCAGTTATACCATGGGTCAGAGTAAAGTAATAGCAGTTATACCAGAGCCCATTGTAAATTAATAGCAGTTATACCAGAGATCAGAGAAAATTATTAATAGCAGTTATACCAGAGGTCAGAGAAAATTATTAATAGCAGTTATACCAGAGATCAGAGAAAATTAATAACAGTTATACCAGAGATCAGAGAAAATTATTAATAGCAGTTATACCAGAGGTCAGAGTAAATTAATAGCAGTTATACCAGAGATCAGAGTAAATTATTAATAGCAGTTATACAAGAGGTCAGAGTAAATTAATAGCAGTTATACCAGTGATCAAATTAAATTAATAGCAGTTATACCAGAGACCAGAGTAAATTATTAGCAGAGTAAATCAATAACAGTTATACCAGAGGTCAGAGTAAATTAATAGCAGTTATACGAGAGGTCAGAGTAAATTAATAGCAGCTATACCAGAGGTCAGAGTAAATTAATAATAGCAGTTATACCAAAGGTCAGAATAAATTAATAACAGTTATACCAGAGGTCAAAATAAATTAATTACAGTTATACCAGAGGTCAGAGCAAATAGCAGTTATACCAGAGGTCAGAGTAAATTAATAGCAGTTATACCAGAGATCAGATTAAATTAATAATAACAGTTCAGAGTAAATAGCAGTTATACCAGAGGTCAGAGTAAATAGCAGTTATACCAGAGGTCAGAGTAAATTATTAATAACAGTTATACCAGAGGTCAGAGTAAATTAATAACAGTTGTACCAGAGGTCAGAGTAAATTAATAATAGCAGTTATACCAGAGGTCAGAGTTAATTAATAACAGTTGTACCAGAGGTCAGAGTAAATTAATAATAGCAGTTATATCAGAGATCAGAGTAAATTAATAACAGTTATAGCAGAGGTCAGAGCAAATAGCAGTTATACCAGAGGTCAGAGTAAATTATCAGCAGTTATACCAGAGGTCAGAGTAAATTATTAATAGCAGTTATACCAGAGATCAGAGTAAATTAATAGCAGTTATACCAGAGGTCAGAGTAAATTAATAACAGTTTCACCAGAGATCAGAGTAAATTATTAATAGCAGTTATACCAGAGATCAGAGTAAATTATTAATTGCAGTTATACCAGAGGTCATAGTAAATAGCAGTTATACCAGAGGTCAGAATAAATTAATAACAGTTATACCAGAGGTCAGAGTAAAGTAATAGTCAAGTCAAGTCAAGTCAAGTTTATTTGTATAGCGCTTTTCACAACAGACATTGTCTCAAAGCAGCTTTACAGAAAACAACAGTGAAGGTGAATGGTGTGCGTTTGTCCCTGATGAGCAGCCGTGGCGACAGTGGCAAGGAAAAACTCCCTTAGATGATATGAGGAAGAAACCTTGAGAGGAACCAGACTCAAAGGGGAACCCATCCTCATATGGGTGACATCAAAAGTTTGGTCATAAATCTTTCAACAATACAGAACAATTTGTGATCATCATAGATCCAGCATCAGCTTCTCCATGCCAGGGCCTTTAAACACTCGGCATCTACTTCTCCATGATCATCCATAGGTCCAAAATCTTCACGAGGTGGGACGTGACTGGAGCTGGCCAAACCTCAGGAAGCCTCGGGATGGGGAGAGAAAGAGAAGCAGTGGAGAGGAATTAGCGTAGCTGCTGTTCATGATATTAACAGCACAAGTTGATAATGTGCATGTGATCATATATTCTGGAGCACAAGGTTGTGATGTGATGTGTGTGATGTGTGTTATGTGTAGGCTTTGCTAAAAAGATATGTTTTTAATCTGCACTTAAACTGGGAGAGTGTATCTGAACCCCGAACACTGTCAGGAAGACTATTCCAGAGTTTAGGAGCTAAATGTGAAAATGCTCTACCGCCTTTAGTGGACTTTGCTATTCTAGGAACTACTAGAAGCCCAGAGTTTTGAGATCTCAGGGAGCGTGGCGGATTGTAGCGTGTTAAGAGACTGGATAGATACATGGGAGCCAAACCATTTAGTGCTTTAAAAGTGAGTAGCAGTAGTTTGTAGTCTATTCGAAACTTAATAGGAAGCCAATGTAGGGACGATAAGATTGGGGTTATATGATCGTATTTTCTTGATAATAACTTAATAGCAGTTATACCAGAGATCAGAGTAAATTAAAAGCAGTTATAGCAGAGATCAGAGTAAATTAATAATAGCAGTTATACAAGAGATCAGAGTAAATTAATAATAGCAGTTATACCAGAGATCAGTGTAAATTAATAGCAGTTATACCAGAGATCAATGTAAATTAATAATAGCAGTTATACCAGAGATCAGTGTAAATTAATAGCAGTTATACCAGAGACCAGAGTAAATTAATAACAGTTATACCAGAGGTCAGAGTAAATTAATAACAGTTATACCAGAAGTCAGAGTAAATTAATAACAGTTATAGCAGAGATCAGAGTAAATTAATAATAGCAGTTATACCAGAGATCAGAGTAAATTAATAATAGCAGTTATACCAGAGATCAGTGTAAATTGATTGCAGTTATACCAGAGATCAGAGTAAATTAATAACAGTTATACCAGAGATCAGTGTAAATTAATAATAGCAATTATACCAGAGATCAGTGTAAATTAATAATAACAGTTATACCAGAGATCAGAGTAAATTAATAGCAGTTATACCAGAGGTCAGAGTAAATTAATAGCAGTTATACCAGAGGTCAGAGTAAATTATTAATAGCAGTTATACCAGAGATCAGAGTAAATTATTAATAGCAGTTATACCAGATGTCAGAGTAAATTAATAACAGTTATACCAGAGATCAGAGTAAATTAATAATAGCAGTTATACCAGAGGTCAGAGTAAATTAATAAGTTATACCAGAGATCAGAGTAAATTAATAATAGCAGTTATACCAGAGATCAGAGTAAATTAATAATAGCAGTTATACCAGAGGTCAGAGTAAATTAATAGCAGTTATACCAGAGATCAGAGTAAATTAATAACAGTTATACCAGAAGTCAGAGTAAATTAATAACAGTTATAGCAGAGATCAGAGTAAATTAATAATAGCAGTTATACCAGAGATCAGAGTAAATTAATAATAGCAGTTATACCAGAGATCAGTGTAAATTAATAGCAGTTATACCAGAGATCAGAGTAAATTAATAACAGTTATACCAGAGATCAGTGTAAATTAATAATAGCAATTATACCAGAGATCAGTGTAAATTAATAATAACAGTTATACCAGAGATCAGAGTAAATTAATAGCAGTTATACCAGAGGTCAAAGTAAATTAATAGCAGTTATACCAGAGGTCAGAGTAAATTATTAATAGCAGTTATACCAGAGATCAGAGTAAATTAATAATAGCAGTTATACCAGATGTCAGAGTAAATTAATAACAGTTATACCAGAGATCAGAGTAAATTAATAATAGCAGTTATACCAGAGGTCAGAGTAAATTAATAATAGCAGTTATACCAGAGATCAAAATAAATTAATAGCAGTTATACCAGAGATCAGAGTAAATTAATAATAGCAGTTATACCAGAGGTCAGAGTAAATTAATAGCAGTTATACCAGAGATCAGATTAAATTAATAATAGCAGTTATACCTCTCAGCACCAGTCCCTTACGATCCCTCCTGCAGGTGGTGAGGCCACGGGAAGGTGGCCCCATGTCACGGTCCTTGATTTTCTCGTAAGTGTACCTGGACTGCTGCCCCCGCGACCCGAATTACGGATAAGCGGGAGAAGATGATGAATGAATTCAGTTATACCAGAGGTCAGAGTAAATTAATAATAGCAGTTATAACAGAGATCAGAGTAAATTAATAATAGCAGTTATACCAGAGGTCAGTGTAAATTAATAACAGTTATACCAGAGATCAGACTAAATTAATAATAGGAGTTATACCAGAGGTCAGAGTAAATTAATAGCAGTTATACCAGAGGTCAGAGTAAATTAATAGTAGTTATACCAGCGGTCAGGGTAAATTAATAACAGTTATACCAGAGGTCAGAGTAAATTAATAGCAGTTATACCAGAGGTCAGAGTAAATTAATAACAGTTATACCAGAGGTCAGAGTAAATTAATAACAGTTGTACCAGAGGTCAGATTAAATTAATAATAGCAGTTATACCAGAGGTCAGAGTAAATTAATAGCAGTTATACCATAGATCAGAGAAAATTATTAATAGCAGTTATACCAGAGGTCAGAGAAAATAATAACAGTTATACCAGAGATCAGAGAAAATTATTAATAACAGTTATACCAGAGGTCAGAGTAAATTAATAGCAGTTATACCAGAAGTCAGAGTAAATTAATAATAGCAGTTATACCAGAGGTCAGAGTAAATTAATAGCAGTTATACCAGCGGTCAGAGCAAATAGCAGGTATACCAGAGGTCAGAGTAAATTATCAGCAGTTATACCAGAGCTCAGTTTAAATTAATAGCAGTTATACCAGAGGTCAGAGGTAAATTAATAGCAGTTATACCAGAGGTCAGAGTAAATTAATAATAGCAGTTATACCAGAGGTCAGAGTAAATTAATAATAGCAGTTATACCAGAGCTCAGAGTAAATTAATAGCAGTTATACCAGAGGTCAGAGTTAATTAATAGCAGTTATACCAGAGGTCAGAGTAAATTATCAGCAGTTATACCAGAGCTCAGAGTAAATTAATAGCAGTTATACCAGAGGTCAGAGTAAATTATCAGCAGTTATTCCAGAGCTCAGAGTAAATTAATAGCAGTTATACCAGAGGTCAGAGTAAATTAATAATAGCAGTTATACCAGAGATCAGAGTAAATTAATAGCAGTTATACCAGAGGTCAGAGTAAATTAAAAACAGTTTCACCAGAGATTAGAGTAAATTATTAATAGCAGTTATACCAGAGATCAGAGTAAATTAATAACAGTTATACCAGAGGTCAGAGTAAATTAATAGCAGTTATACCAGAGATCAGAGTAAATTATTAATAGCAGTCATACAAGAGGTCAGAGTAAATTAATAGCAGTTATACCAGTGATCAAAATAAATTAATAGCAGTTATACCAGAGACCAGAGTAAATTATTAGCAGAGTAAATCAATAACAGTTATACCAGAGGTCAGAGTAAATTAATAGCAGTTATACAAGAGGTCAGAGTAAATTAATAGCAGCTATACCAGAGGTCAGAGTAAATTAATAAGAGCAGTTATACCAAAGGTCAGAATAAATTAATAACAGTTATACCAGAGGTCAAAATAAATTAATAACAGTTATACCAGAGGTCAGAGCAAATAGCAGTTATACCAGAGGTCAGAGAAAATTAATAATAGCAGTTATACCAAAGGTCAGAATAAATTAATAACAGTTATACCAGAGGTCAAAATAAATTAATAACAGTTATACCAGAGGTCAGAGCAAATAGCAGTTATACCAGAGGTCAGAGTAAATTAATAGCAGTTATACCAGAGATCAGATTAAATTAATAATAACAGTTCAGAGTAAATAGCAGTTATACCAGAGGTCAGAGTAAATAGCAGTTATACCAGAGGTCAGAGTAAATTATTAATAACAGTTATACCAGAGGTCAGAGTAAATTAATAACAGTTGTACCAGAGGTCAGAGAAAATTAATACCAGTTATACCAGAGAACAGAGTTAATTAATAATAGCAGTTATACCAGAGGTCAGAGTAAATTAATAACAGTTATATCAGAGAACAGAGTAAATTAATAATAGCAGTTATACCAGAGGTCAGAGTAAATTAATAATAGCAGTTATACCAGAGGTCAGAGTAAATTAATAACAGTTATACCAGAGGTCAGAGCAAATAGCAGGTATACCAGAGGTCAGAGTAAATTATCAGCAGTTATACCAGAGCTCAGAGTAAATTATTTACAGTTATACCAGAGATCAGAGTAAATTAATAATAGCAGTTATACCAGAGGTCAGAGTAAATTAATAACAGTTATACCAGAGATCAGAGTAAATTAATAATAGCAGTTATACCAGAGCTCAGTGTAAATTAATAACAGTTATACCAGAGATCAGTGTAAATTAATAATAGCTGTTATACCAGAGATCAGTGTAAATTAATAATAACAGTTATACCAGAGATCAGAGTAAATTAATAGCAGTTATACCAGCGGTCAGAGTAAATTATTAATAGCAGTTATACCAGAGATCAGAGTAAATTAATAATAGCAGTTATACCAGAGATCAGAGTAAATTAATAATAGCTGTTATACCAGAGGTCATTGTAATTGAATAACAGTTATACCAGAGGTCAGAGTAAATTAATAGCAGTTATAGCAGAGGTCAGAGTAAATTAATAGCAGTTATAGCAGAGGTCAGAGTAAATTAATAGCAGTTATACCAGAGACCAGATTAAATTTATATCAGTTATACCAGAGGTCAGAGTAAATTAATAACAGTTATACCAGAGATCAGAGTAAATTAATAACAGTTATATCAGAGGTCAGAGTAAATTAATAGCAGTTATACCAGAGGTCAGAGTAAATTAATAACAGTTATACCAGAGGTCAGAGTAAATGAATAGCAGTTATACAAGAGATCAGAGTAAATTAATAGCAGGTATACCAGAAGTCAGATTACATTAATATCAGAGTAAATTAATAACAGTTATACCAGAGGTCAGAGTAAATTAATAGCAGTTATACCAGAGATCAGATTAAATTAATATCAGAGTAAATTAATAACAGTTATACCAGAGGTCAGAGTAAATTAATAACAGTTATACCAGAGCTCAGTGTAAATTAATAACAGTTACACCAGAGGTCAGAGTAAATTAATAGAAGTTATACCAGAGCTCAAAGTAAATAGCAGGTATACCAGATATCAGGGTCAAATTTCTTTCGGCGTCTCCCGTTAGGGGTCGCCACAGCGGATCCTCCGCACGTTTTTGATTTGGCGCACGTTTTACGCTGGATGCCCTTCCTAACGCAACCCTTCCCAATTTATCCGGGCTTGGGACCGGCACTGAAAGTGGCTGGGGTTGGTTCCCTGACCGGGGATCGAACCTGGGTCGCAGCGGTATGAGCGCTGCATCTGAACTACTAGACCACCAGGGGTATACCAGATATCAGAGTAAATTATTAATAACAGTTATACCAGAGGTCAGAGTAAATTAATAATAGCAGTTATACCAGAGGTCAGAGTAAATTAATAGCAGTTATACCAGAGGTCAGAGTAAATTAATAACAGTTATACCAGAGGTCAGAGGAAAGTAATACACTGTAAAAATGATTAAGAGTTTTAGTCAGGTGAACATGTAAAATCATGTCCTGTCAACTTGCAGTTCTTCACTACACAACTGGATGAGTTCTAACAACCTCGACTTGATGGGAAATGGAAAACTTTAAATAACAAGTTCATATAACAATAAAACATAAGTTCTATCAATTTTCTCTGTAATGTGCATGTGCCAGAAACTCTACGTCATTAAACCGTACTATTTTAACGAAGTTGAGACAGAGGCACCATCCACCATTTTCTGCACTTGAAGTTGCTGATCATGCCAGAAAAGATGAAGGAGCTCGCGATTACAGATGAACTTTATTCACTGCAAATAATGTAGAGTAAGCATATTTTCATTAATGTTAATTAAGACTTGTTTCGTTAGCGCTCACCGTAGTCAATCACATGTTGCGAACTTCATTAATACTGAATACAGTTCACTGAAGTGAGACCTGTTGTGTTGAGCATGTTCTAGTTTAAGCTTTATGAGCTTAATCCTCGTCTCTGTTAAAAGGTAATGGAGACTAGTTTAATTTATAAGACTATAAGAAAAAAATCTGTTTGCCCATCAGAACACTATGATTACACATTTGTTTATTTAAATGTCTTTAATTGTATTTTCATGGGGTTTTTAATCGGTTCATTAAAACGAACTGTCCGAAAGAACCGGTTTGCGGAAAATGACTGATTGTGTAACAGTGATGACTCTGGACGTGATGATTCGTGTTTGATTGATCAAAATGCTTGATTGACTTATGTTTCTTAAACGCTCAGTCAATAATTTGTAAAAAAAATGTATTTAAAAAATAACGACTGATCGTTTAAGAAACAGACATACACCTGAGCACGTGCAAACGGTGTCTTCTGTATAGCTAACTTGCGTGTTGATCTTGCATTAATGTAACATCACAACTTTTTGTAGTTTAATAATCACATAATTAAACTTTTGTCATTTGTGTTATCTATGAAGCCCTGAAGAATCATGAACTGTAGAAACATTTTCAGCTAATAAAAGCTTTATTTACAGCGTCGCTTAATTTCATAATGCCAGCAATATCATCACTATAATATTCAATGTATCACCCAGTCATAGAAGTTTATACTTTTATCCTCATTGTATTTGGTAAGTAAGATGTTCAGTGAATATTTCTGTGTTTAACGTGTATGTGTACTTTGATGGAGTTTATTGTTTTTTTTATTTGTAGGATCAGTACAGTGCAAGTAGAGTGGAAGCACAACTCCATATCAATGAGGTGGTGTTGCAAGATTTGTAGATTTTCCTCATCCAACCAGCGTGCCCTAATCACACATTACAAGCTGAGACACTGCCATCAGGCAAGTCACTGTCCACTCCCATGCATCTATAAAGATTGTGTATGCACATTTAGTAAACATTGTAAACATACATTCTCTTTGTATGATGAAAACATAAAAAGTTCAGTCTTTGTTTAGAATAAAGTTTGTATTCGCTACTAGATTAATATCAAACCTCATTGGTTCTTTTGATCAAATGTTGTGACACAAGAACAACTGAGGTTTGATGTATTATGTCATGGTAACATAAAAACTGATATGATCGGTTTATTACACAAAGTTATCTTTAAAAAAATGTTAAAAAATGGTAACATGAGTGATCCACTACTTTAACAGAATTCTTTGCTTTTTAGAGCTGAACAGCCTAGCCACTATTCATTTTCATTTTATTGAATGAATGTTTGGAGTGGCATGTTGATGAGTAAATGATAATATCTTTGGTAACCTATCCAGCAGGATTAGACACCCCTGAATTAAGTGGCATGAGCGTGTTACATCCACTATGAAATCTTATTTTGGTTAAAAAAAAAATTTGTTGTTGCACACATCATTGTCAATTTATTTACAATAAAAGTATACAAGTGTAAATGTGCAAATTTAAAAAAAGTTTACATTTTTTCAAAAGCATCAAAGAATGAGGGAGGGGGAGAAATGATAAAGAAAAACAAAGGATTGAAAGAATAAAGCTTGTACTTTAACTATTATATTTTACAGACAACAAAGCAAAAGATGAGGACAGCAGCATTGCTGCATCTGCCATGGTACATGCGAGGGACTCCTTCAAAATTCATGAAGATATTCAAGGTAAGCTAAAACATGGAAGGCAAAACCAGGGAAAATGAAACATTAGATCTCTCAATTTGCAGGGGACTGGGACTATATTTGTGTAATTGCTTTTAAGTAATAATACCTTGTTTTGTTTACATTCTATAAAGCCCAGTGACCGTGAAGAGGATGTGATCCAGGGTGTGGTGATTGGAATTCTTGTGGTGGTGGAAAATGTGATGGAACCTCTCCCAGCATTCTACAATGACGTTGCCCTGGTGATTGAGGAAGAAGTGGTAATGCGTCACCTGACTGACATTCCTGATGCTTTTCTGAACCTGATGGGCCTGGTGTATGCATTACATCTTCACTACACAAAGGAACTAAAATTCCCTTTTGAAGTGATACAGCAGCTGTTTATTGGAGTTGGATCAGACTCTTTGAATACCAAGTTGCTGCGATAAGACAGAAAACAAACAAAAGCTTTTTTCCATTTTGCTACTGTTTAATGGTTGTACTGTTTTAAAGTGTAAGAGCATTGTTGTTTTTAGATCTCATTGTTTTAAGTGGGAAATTGGGATTCTTGAAATCTGTTCAAACTGACTTTTCTTGTTCGCTTGTACTGCTTCCTCTTTCCTTGAATTTTTACTATGATTGGGAATTGAAGACAGTTTTTGAACAGTTGAATGTAAAGTTTAACACGGCTTATTGTGAATTATTCATGTACGCTTGTTCTTGCAATGAATATATCTGATGACAAGGAGAGTTATTTGTACTATTTTGGCTGGAGGATGTGGGTCTGTTCATACAGAAGTTTGTGGCTGTTTGTGTGAGCTGTGTATATGTGAAGGTTTTTCTTGTCGAGTGTTTTTATAGCTTTGTAAGAGATTTCTTCATGTCTGTGTTTTTGGATGCAGTGTATCTGTTTAAAAAATAAATGCTGAGAGTTTGAATTTTGCAGTTGTGTTGATTTCATAAAAAAATCTGGTTAGATTTCCAGAACTACTTGTCCAACCAAAGTCCAGTAAATGTTTGAATATGTGACATGATTGAAGATGCACTGATGCTTAGAGTGATTTTGCCTTTACTTTTCTCCAAAACTCCACAGTAAAATGAATTAAAATTTTAAATAAGAATATAATAAACAGGGAGACTCTAAATAAAAATGATTTAAAAGATTGAGCAAACCTAAAAAAGATTTTTAAATGTTTGAATATGGTGAATAAAATGCACTGATTTTTCTGTTTCTTAACGGAAACGCCGTTCTGAAGCGTCTTTACATGTATTTTGACCGCTCCCAGCACCCGTACCGTACGTGTACGATTAGACACGCAACACAAAGTGCGGCTGCTTAACCGTGTATTTTCAAGATGTGGCCTTAACCTCAGTGTGGAAAAGCGACTGATCCGAAGCTGCTGCTTTTCAACTGATACACACTGTGGGGTCAAAAGTATTTGGACATCGGTCTTTTCGAGTCAGATGTGGTTCATTCACTATTTATGCTGAGAACCTGCATGAAGGTGGTACTAAATTTATTAAATGTACCATTGACATGTTACAACTCAACTTGCTCTGACCTTAAATCAGGCTCTAAACTGTAGCAGTTCCTCCTCCACCCACACGGGGGAGACTCCTCCGTGGAAGTTACACTGAGTTACAGGAAGTCATGCTGGGTTTCTGTAGGTTCTGTAGGTGGACGATTTTATTACATCTCATGTAAAAATTGCAGTAGCAGTTTTCACGTCTCAATGAGAGAAAAAGCAGAGCTTTAGTAACTCATCCTGCTGTTTTAATAAAAAGATTTCAATAAAAAGAGAATCTCAGCATCTCCAACTAGAAATACAATGTGGATTCTGTTCAGGTTCATACAGCAGGTGATGGAACTCATCATCAGTTTGCATGTTTATGAGCAGGATGAAGCATTTATTCATTAGTTATTTATCCAGTTATCATCTGTTAACCTGTTATTTCAACAAAACCAGATTTTCTCCTGCAAACCAAGTTCAAGAAAATGCTACAAGGAATTGACTCCCATGTCGTGTTTGCTGGACTTTAGAATGTAATACTTTATTGCACTGAGGTGCTTCAGTACCTAAAGGTCTACATTTAAACATATTTATGATTTTATAATAATAATCTTTATTTTTATTATATGCAGATTTACACATATATGAAATCTCACACTGCCCTCTAGTGGCCCTGTCACGACTTTCTTTTTACTTAATTCTGTACAAATATTATTAATGGGGTTTTGTTGTCTAGTTATATGTGATGTTGATCTTTTACAAAGCAACATATTTTTCTTAATAATATTAAACTGTCTTAAACTTAAACTGTTTACTGTGTTACATGTATAATTTTTAAGCTGCATTTTTGTGATATAAATAAATGAAACTGAAGTTAAATGAAGCTGATTAAAATGAATGTAATAAATAATGTAGAAATAACGAGTACAGATTTAATTACATTTAAACAATTTATTTTGTCTAAAAGATTTGTATAAAATCCAGTCTTTATGGTGAGAACCTGCATGAAGTTAGTATTAAATGTATTAAAAGTATCATCTACATGCAAGAACTCAATCAAACATGTTAGAATCCAATGTAAACTTGATCAAATCTCAAATCAGACTCTGAACTGTACGAATGCTATTTGTTCTGTTATTGAACTAGAAACAGTGAATGTTGAGATGTTTGGGAACTGATTATTGTCTGTATATATGCAGGTCAGGGGTTTTTCATGCTGGAACACCGTTCATTACAATGAGACGATGATGTAAGATGACGAGCCAAACCACGTAGACGAAGCTGACTGAGGTGAACCCCTCAAACTAACTCAGGAACAAAGAAGGAACTTTCTGACCAGCTGCTGGTTTTGTACAAACAGAACAAAAGTTTCTTTTCTTGAGTGAGACTGCAGAAAGAAATATTTTTAAGGAGACAGAATGTTTCATGTTACAGATTTTTCTACAACTGTGGAATCGAGTCATTTACCAGTGAATCTTTCGATTCAGACTCAATTGAATGAATACCGTTGCTAACATTACTATCAGATTTATTATTATTGTTATTACTAACATTATTAGATATTACGTTCATTATAATGAAGTTTTATAGGAAAAATTATAACTAAATGAACAATTTCCTATGTTATAAGTTATAATTATCTCATTCATACAACTGAGCAGTTGAGGGCCCATGATAGCAGCTCCAACAAACATTTAGTTGAATCTTCTGAGAAGAAGTGGGTTCCACACACCAGCCATCAACCAGAAAAGAGGTTCAAGCAGTCTCCAAACTCAGCACCTGTTTCAGCTCTACCAGTAAGAGTGAGAGACAGAAAATCCCAGTCTTCACTGGTTGTATCCCCCAACACACCTGAAGAGAGGTGGAATCAGGATTTTACACCCCAGCCAGTCTGTAGACCATCTGTCATGCCACTTGTTGATGAGAAGATGTTGGGAACGGGCTACAAACTGTTCGTTGATGACTTCTACACAAGTCCAGCACTGTTTAGAGATTTCCTAAAAAAAATAACATCTGAGCATGTGGAAAAATTCAGTCCACAAACCCTCAAACCATCACCAACAAGCTTCTGAAAAAAGCTCCTCGAGGCCTCATCACTGGCTGAGAGAAGAGGATGTGCTGTTTGTAGAATGGAAGGATAAAAGGAAGGTCCAGATGTGCTCCATCATTCACAGAGGCACTGAAGGAAGCATTGTGCTACTTTTATTTTCATGACTTTCTTCTTCTACTGTTTTTCTAATGTTCAAATACCAGTCTTATGCTTATTGTGTGAATGTTATTATTCCCAGTACATTTGGTTATCAGGCTGCTTTTCCTCAAACAGACGGAGGGAGAAAAGGACTACACACAGTCTCAGAATA
This sequence comes from Silurus aristotelis, assembly GCF_946808225.1. Classification (NCBI taxonomy): domain Eukaryota; kingdom Metazoa; phylum Chordata; class Actinopteri; order Siluriformes; family Siluridae; genus Silurus; species Silurus aristotelis. Next base: position 2,709,359 of record NC_139588.1, on the reverse strand, counting down.
ATGTTTATAGGAATCTCCTTTTTATTGTATTTTCTTCAAAGTTAAAATATAAACTCATTACACATGTGACTTTTAACCCGTCACTATTCTGGATTGTTTCAGGACCGAATTCATGTATTTATATATAAATGTTTTATGACGTACACATTTTTTCATTAAGGAATTTCAGCATCTCTGGATGATGTAAAGCCCAAAGTGTGTTTTTTTAAAAGAGATGTAAATTGTGTATGTAGCACACTGTTGTCAGGAACTTTTACCATTGAAAGTCAGGAAGGTCATTTTCAGCTGTGAGGCCCAAAAGTGGGGCTGAAACCGAACAGGGTTCAAGAAACCGGGTTTATTTTCATATAAGTATTTAATTCAGTAAACTTTAGTTGATTTAAAGGAGAATTCAGTGCTGTTTAGTTCAGTAAAGTCTTCATTTAATCCAAAACTATTCCATTCATTAAGTTCAATTATCCTCAAATTAATATTTTTACATTCAATAAAAACAAATCATCCAGTTTTATTGATGTTTATTTAGTGAATAATGCATTTAATAAACCGTTGGTTTCACTCAGAATGACGTTTTATTTTTTAATAAGTAAAAATGTTTTTTATAAAACTCATCTGAAGCATAAAGTTTTACAATAAATACAATAAACAGCATTTTGCCTAAAATACTCACATACAGGTTTTATAATAATCACAATTAAAATGTTTTCCAACTTCTGCCTCCTTTCAGTTGAGGGGAAAAAGAAGCTAAAAATGCACCAGTCGTTTAAAACAAAACCAATATAGAAACATTTCTTCCAGCTCATAAATCCTATAAAACATGCAGCATTAAACATGAACTTCCAGCAGATGAACATCTCATAATACTGTCTGGAAGTGAGAAATGTACAGGTTGTTTTTACTCCATACACATGAACTTACTTTGATCAATTAATCAATAAAGTCAATAAAAGAATCCCAAACTGCTGTGTGTCTTGTCCTCGCTATTAATGACGTCATTAGAGCTCCACTACTTCTAATGACCTGCTGTGACAGTGAGCTCTAATACACATCACACTGCCACCTACTGGTCATTTATGATTCTGCAACATTCAGCACATGCGCAGGAAAGCACAGATGTGACGTCGCAAAAGAAGGGCGGGGCTTCACTATGTGACGTCACAGTAGGACAAGTCTGTATAAGTCAGAACAGTCAGTAACTGATCAGAGAAATGAGAAATACTGTGAGTAACGAGACATAAAGTTAAGAATGGAAGTGGAAGAGATTTTTCAAAGCATAAGAGAAAAGAAATCTAAACAGGCTGCTGAAAAGAAGGAGGCACTGAAACACATAGAGAAAGTAGCAGCAGAGTTGGATTTATTTCTTAATCTGATAAAGGAGAAGAGAACACCAGAGACAGAAGAGAAAGACATTCTGGTACAGATGGTACAAGAGCTGGAGGCTACTTTGGCCTCTGAGCGAAAGAACCGGAAACAGGAGATAAATGAGAGAAACGCCACACACCTCCAGAACATCACTAAGCTTCTGTCTTTACTGAAACTCCATGAGGAACAAGAGAAAATTGTAGAAAGTGAGAGAGAAAGCTGGGCAAGAGAACAAAAACAACTGCAGGAACGTGTTGCTCAGCTGGAGGCCACTTTGGAATCTAAACAAAATAAATTTGAGAAAGAAAAAGAGAAGGCCAAACTAGACATGGAGGAGATGATCACCTCACAGCTCCAAACCACTAGGGATCTCCAGAATTTCCTGATTTACTGTGAAGAAGAGAAGAAGATTGCAAAGCATGAGAGAAATAATTTAATAAGAGACCGAAAGCGACTGGAGGAACATGTTGCTCAGCCGGAGGAAACTTTAAAATTTGAGCAATATAAATTCAGGCAAGAAAAAAAGAAGACCAAACTAGACATTGAGGAGATGATCACCTCACAGCTCCAAACCACCAGGGATCTCCAGGATTTCCTGATTTACTGTGAAGAAGAGAAGAAGACTGCAAAGGATGAGAGAGATCATTTGATGAGAGACAGAGAGCGACTGGAGGAACGTGTTGCTCTGCTGGAGGAAACTTTGGAATCTGAGAGAAATAAATGGAAGGAAAAACTAAAGGCCAAACGACAGATCAATCACTTAATACACAACTTCCTCAATAATTCATTAAGAACAGGAAATAGCAGCAGTGGAGAGCAAAATATCTGCAAAGCTCTGGGCAGGTTTAGATTCTGCATGTGAGCACATGTTATACATATAATAAAGTACAAAAATATATCTATCTTTATTGTAATAGTTAATACAAATTACATGTTTAAATATAGTGTGTGTTTTGTTTCTATTATTAAAGTGTTGAACATCATTTAAATTCAACTAAGAATTAAAATCCACATGATCAAATGTTGGGAAAATGTGACAAAAGTAAATTATATTAAAATAAAGGTTCTGTTTAACTACAGTCCAATCTATCCTCAAAGCTCCCGTTCTTACTCCGGAATTTCATGGAACCACCCAGGGTGTTGATGAGAAACCGTCCCAAGCTGCACAGAGTGGCCTCCAAGAAGAGAACACTATCCAGAGGCAGACCTGGACGAAGTGGGAAGATCCACAGAGGGGAGAGGAGCAGGAACAGTGGTCACTGGAACTTCAGGAGCGAGCGAGAGAGCGAGCGAGCGAGCGAGAGAGAGAGAGAGAGAGAGAGAGAGAGAGAGAGAGAGAGAGAGAGAGAGAGAGAGAGACGGGAAGAGAAGGATATGGATTATTAAGTGTCTTTATTTTGTTGTATGAAAGTTAATGTCACTGTGCAGTTTGGACTCCAGCAAGACTCGCTATGGCAGCATAACTAAAAGGGAGAAGCAGAAGGTAACACAGACATGAGGGATCTCTGGGATAAGAGACGACCCACCACACCACCGTCAACAAACCTGAGTGAACGTGTGAATGTGAGGGGACGACAGCATACAAATATCCCAGTTCATCAAACACTCTATATCCATGTTCCCTCAAGATCTGAGCCTTTACCTGAGAAAAAATCTACTAATCAAAGGTTTGACTGAATAAATGTGTTTTCAACCTCGACTTGAACACTGAGACTGTGTCTGAGTCCCGAACACTGATTGGACGGTTGTTCCATAACTGTGGGGCTTTATAAGAAAAAGATCTGCCCCCTGCTGTAATCTTCATTATTTGAGGAACCAACAGATAACCTGCACCTTTTGATCTAAGTAGGCGTGGAGGATCATACCGTTAAGTGCTTTATACGTCAGTAGTGGTATTTTATAATCAATGCGAGATGTAATTGGGAGCAGTGTAGATGATAAAAACAGGAGTGATGTGGTCATATTTCCTAGATCTAGTGAGGACTCTTGCTGCTGGATTCTGAACTAACTGAAGCTTATTTCTGCACTTACACACACACCCAGACAGTAAAGCGTTACAGTAGTCTAATCTAGAAGTAACAAAAGCATCAACTACCGTAATTTCTGGACTATAAAGCGCACCCATGTATAAGCCACACCCACTGAATTTTTTAAAAAGATATATTTTTAACATAAATAAGCCGCACCTGTCTATAAGCCTACACTGAAACTAAACAACTTAACACAGGCTTTAACGAAAGACAGTGCCTGTAACACGGCTTGTAACAAAACAGGAGCCTACCAGTAAAGTCAATGGTCCTCCTGTGAACTGGAACCAGTGAAGTCATCTCCTTCAGGGTCGGAGTTGAACAGCCTCAAAATTGCTTCATCTGATGTTCCCTCAGAATCGTTTTCATTGTCGCTCTGTTCATGTTCATCTGAAGGCAAATTCCCCGCTGAGCTCGTGCTGCCCTCTTCAACACACAGTAGTGCAGACTTTAGAAACCCGTTGATTATAGTGGATTTTTTGACCGTGCTCCACGCTGTCAGGATCCACTTGCAGACTCGTCCATAAGTTGCTCTTCTCATTCGGCCCGTTTTAGTGAAGGATTTCTCTCCCCTTGTCATCCAAACCTCCCACTGAATACTTTGTTATGCCCCCGGGAATCACAGCTGGAATGGAGTTTGTCCTCTTGATGTCTTCTTTCACAGAATCTGTTACGTGAGCCCCCTCATGCTGTCCAGAACAAGCGATGCCTTGTTCGTGTGAAAAAATCCTCCTCTTGCCGTATCACTGCGTCAGCCGTTCTTTCATTAGTCTTTCCGTTATCCATCCTTTCTTGTTTACTTTGGCAGCAATTTCTTCCAGGAGTTTTTCTTTTAGCATCGTAATCCATTTAAAGAGGACCATCGGTGAAAGTTTTTCTCCCGACGCCGTACAGCTCAGTACGCAGGTAAAGTGTGTTTTTTCGTGGCCAGTTGATTTTAGCACGATGAATGATTCACCTTTTCTGTTCACAGTCTGAGTTAAGCGGCAGATCAAATGTCAGCGGAACCTCATCCATATGAATGATGTCGTGCGGGACGATGGAACGCTCCGCTATCTTTGCACGAGTGAATTTGCGGAAGTTTGAAACTTTTTCCTCGTAGTCGGGAGGGAGCTGCTGACACAGAGTCGTCCGTGACCTTATGGACAGGTCTTTACGTCTCATTAATAAACTCCACGATGGTCCACCTCCAAAATCCTCAAGCTTCATTGCGGTGGCGATAATTTTCACTTTCAGTCGGATCTGCACAGCTAAAACACCTCGGCCGTCCGCTCTCTGTGCGTCCGAAAAATACAGTACTTAATATAGGTATTGTTGTGTGTGTGTGTGTGTGTGTGTGTGTGTGTGTGTGTGTGTGTGTAGATCTGGACGTCACTCACAGATGCTGAAGAAGCTTTGACTGAATATTAAACTTGTGCTGGTTTCTCCTCCACAGCTGGAACTTGAGCTGCAGCTGGTTTCTCCTCCACAGCTGGAACTTGAGCTGGATGTGGGTGGACTCTGGATGTGGTGGTTCCTCTCAGTCTCGCAGTTCTTACGAGATTAAAGTGTTGATGGAGCTGTAACACAACAGAGACACTGCTCTTACACACTGCTGTTAGTCTTTATGCCGACACCAGCAAAATTACCCCCTGATGCTGACTGAAATCCCCTCATATGACCAAACCCACACTTTATATTAATAGATTACACTTTATGGTCATTAAAAAAAGTTTGCCGTCCATAACTTTTTGTCTCCGTCTTGTAACCGACAACCTTCAGGAGAGACGTCGTGTCCACACACAATTCATATGTAACAGATCTAATACAGGACTTTAGTAAATAAACGTTTGGACCCCCCTGGTCTAAAGGGTCTACTATATTCTACTACTACTTACACACTCAGCAGCTACCTGATGTTCAATAGTAGAAAAATGTTTAATAGAGCGACTGTACGACTGCTGGAACAGTGAGTTTCCAAACTTTATGGGTTTTTATTCTGCAATAACTAATGGAATGGATAATAATGGATAATGAAATTGGTTGTTAGTGAATGCTGTTATTCATCATGTGAAAATGGTGCAGTTTAATGAAGTGTTATTGTGTAAACTGTTTGTTTGTAACTTCGGGAGTCGCACTGGACATCGTGATGATTTAATTAAAACGCTGAGAACAAACACTAAATCTAAAAGCAGCAAATAACAGCATTTATACACCAACGCATATTTTTCCTTTCTTTTTCATTAAGTCTGTTATTTTGCTGTGTTTCTCTATTTCATTCTCTCATCTGTTTTCAAACGTGATTTACTGCCACTTTACTACCTTCAAATGCTTGTTTTCAATGTTTGTATTTTTAATTTATGCAAAGATAATTTCATTATTCTACAGAATATATTTATATTTATTTATAACTCACTAAATGTAGAATATTTACCCTGCGGATGAAACCTATTGAAGCTAAGATTAGTTAGCCGGCTAGTTAGCCTAGCTCATGGATCTCAAAGTGTGAGACTCGGTGTTGCAAAGAGAATAAACCACATAAAGACTAGAAAGTCACCGTTACAGGGGTCTTACAGTCGCTCCATCCCGGCAGAGGGTCTTCATCCTCCACCTGGAACACGGAGTTTCTCCCGGAGCTCATTACTGATGATTCAGAGTAGTGATGAGTCGGTTATGAACGATTCCTTGATTCTGAACGAGTCTTCAATGTGACTCAAAAGAACGATTCGTCTCTAAGAGTGATTCTTTATTTTCTAATTTCATTTTCATTAATGAGATTCAAAGAACCGAGTCACTAAAATGATCCGATCTTCCCATCACTTTTACAGCAAAGGCGTGTTGATACTAGAAGCTCCGCCTCTCTGGTTGCGTCCGCATCCCTGATTGGTGCAGCAAAATCTCTTTTTCTGGTGACCGACATCAAGACTGCTTGTGGATCTTTTTCGAAATATTTAATAAAAACACACTTTATATACAAAAAACAAGTAAGTTTCTATTTCTGATTTTACTTTATTTATGCTGATTATTTCCCTGTAATATAACATTCCCAATGTATTATCTATACTGTAGAATTGTCTGTCATGTGATTTGATCACATTTGATCCATGTAAATCTCTGTAAACAAAATCAACATGTGATAAACTGCACAGGAAAATCTAGTGTTCTATCTCAATCTTTTCCTTTCTTTTCCACAGAAATGCTTTAAATGCTTTATGTATTAAAAACCAGCTTCTGCCTTCAGTGTGTAAGAGAGTAAAAGCACATTATTACTGCATGATACAATTCTGTCAAATCAATTTGATCTCAGCATAAATCACCAATGTAAACATTCTAATCAACCTACATGTGTCAGGTAGGTACATGTGTGATAACAGTCAGGAGTTTGAGTCTGGAAAAACTGTGTGCTTGTGTGTCAGTTGTCAAATCTCCTCTCCCAGGAAATCAAACCCAGACCATCCTGAGAGCAAAGAGATCTGCATCAGAACATGCCACCACCCAGTGCTGCTAAAAAGCCTCGACTTGATGCTGCAGCTCACAAACACACAAAACAATCCCTCATCACTAGTGCATTAAAAACACTGCAGCATTCCTGTGATGATGTTTTATCTCCAAACTGGATTGCTGCACTACTTAAAGGGAAATGTGAACTTCCTTCTCTGACAGATCAAGAAAAATCTCTCATTTCCAAGTTTAGTGTAAACGAGGTCAGTGATTATCTTCTGTTTTATTTAGTGTGCATTCAATTCACACGCATGCATTTTATTTAGTGTACATGCAATTCTTTATCTGTGGATTTGAGTTTTCTCTTTTTCAATAGTCAATCCATAATTCACTGTTCCTGATGTTCTGAAATTGAACAGTAGATTTGATTTGTCATGTAAAAACTTTACTCCAGGTTTTGGTTTATGCAAATTCTAGTAGTTTTTCTAAACCTAATCTACAGTCAAGTCTTAACTCCCTAATATTTATTTTTCATGCATGACTTGAATACATGTTTGATTTAGTTGGATGTTGGTTGATCTTTTTCTTCCGTCTCATTTAGTCGTTAGCAGAGACGTTTCTGAAAGTGGTTTTGGAGAAGATCAAGGTGGAGAAAGAGTCTATGGGACATGAACTCCTGCAGTCTCTCTGTAGGGTTTATGTGGGATTGTGTTAAAAAAGAGGAGACTCTCATAAAGCACATGCTCTCGCCTACAGACTTCTTAAAGAAGGTGAGATTATATTGACATGTCATTATATATTTACTAAAAATGATCCGGACAGTGATATAAAGAAGGCAATTGTGTTCTGTTTTTGGTTTTGTATTTCTTCCTATACAGTGTATTTTAAATCTGTGGTATCGTTTTGTTTCCTTTGCAGACTCTTCTGAAGCCCCAAAACTGTTAATGGTCATGGTGACAGCATGGCCAAGTGTTTTTTCCCATAACAGCCCTTTATGCAGAGCCGTTCACATCGTGTGCAAAATGAAGGCATACGGAAAGATTTATTACTTGCTCAGCAAATATCTGCACTGGGATACGGTAAGTAGCTGATTCTCATCACAACAGTCATCAGAACAGTCATTAAACATCATTTTTCAACTGGACTTTTTATGTGTTTTACTGCAATCTTAATCTACTTTTCATTTCCAATGTCCATGTGATCTATGGAGCAAATTCATTATAAATTCATGTTGAATTAAATTAATAAGTATTTAATTTCTTACTTCAAAATTCAAGCTAAAAGTGTTACAGGACACTTTCTTTTTTTATTAATAAAATCTTATCTTTATAAATAAGAATGCCTTAAACTGCACTTAACTCCAGCGTAAATGATGCTGTTTATGACAAAAATGATCAGATCAGTGCAATAAACATGCAAGCAAATAAATCTGTTTCATAATATACTAATAAAGGAAGTGATATAGAACCATGTGACACTGTGCTCACTACTGAATAAACAAACTAACTTTGTGCCTCAAATAACACACTCATGTAGTATTCTAGATCATTATTTACCCCTGTTACTGTCTGATACATAAACCCTTCAGTAACGCTGTGTGCTATTTTGCATGTGTATTTAAAATCTTGGGGTCATTTGGAGGTCATTTTCTAGGACTCCTCCTTACATAAGAGTAATAAATGGAGGTTATAAAAAGAGCAGAATGCACAGTTAGAGCTCTACCTCAGTATTTCAAGCATCTGCACTTGTGATTGCTTGTGACCTTTCAGTTATGATCATATTATTGTAAACATTGTTTCATTGATCTGGGTTTTAAATAAATAATGTATTTTTTGCTAGGAGCCTCCTGGAGACCCCTACAGAGCCATCACCAGCACACTGAAGGCTCTTCTGAAAGACAAAAGTCTGACTTTCCAGAAGAGCAGTTGGTATGGTGATGATCTCCGTCCTGCTGCCTGGGACTACGTATTCAGCCTGGACCTTCTCTGTGCACAACTGGGCTGGATTTGGAGGGTCTCCCATGTTATACGGTACTGAATGTGAAACTGCTTCAACTTGTTTCATTCTCATCTTTCTAGATTTTTAAACATTAGATAAATTGCAAACCGGCAAATGTGAGACTCATATGAGACAGTGTGTGTGTGTGTGTCCCAGTGTGTGTGTCCCAAATACTGCAAACTTTCCATTCTTGTTGCATAAACTTACAATTGATGGTATTCTATTACTGCCACAAAAACACTTAATATGTCTAATTTTTTATTCATCAGAAAAAGTGTGTGGCTCATCTTGAATACTTTGCTGAAACAAACACAAACAGAGGAAACAAAGTTCAGAAACGTCTCTGTAGCAGCAATTTTCAGGCTACTTGGTAAGTTTCCTGTGAATCCTGTTTTAAAGCATTATCTCACATTATTTCTGGATTCTTCTGTTTTTCACTCATGTTCTTTATCTCAATCAGGGCGACTTGGCCAAAATGGTCTTAAGGAGAACGTGGCAGCATCAGTGGAGGATCTGGTGAAAAGCATAACTGAGTTCAGGGGACAAAAAGGTATCACTAAAGGATCAATTAAACAAGTCCTTAATCAATCTTTATCTTTATTCTCTGATTTTTAGTTCTCTATCAACAGGAAAGTGCTTCAGCAAGTCCTAATTTTATGATGGATTTTGTGTGCAGATTTGCCGTGGGAGGTGCAGCTCGCAGTGGTTTATGCCACTCATGATCTGGCACCCAGCAGCCCCAAAGTCCCTCTGAACGCTTTAGAATCGTGGAAGAAAGACCTCACAAAGCCGTTCCTCCAGCCGTCCCCAAGTGCCTGAAGCAGATCAGCTTTCTCTGTTCTCACCTAAAGTCAAGAAAAATTATTACATTAAATAATGTTTAATAGATTTTATTATTTTTGTACATAAATAAATAAAATACATAATAGATCTGCACAGTGTTATTGATTGTCTCTTTACAGTTTCGGGTCGTGCGTTTCACACCCAATCATCTGCCTTCAGTCCCAATCATCCTCTTAAGAACATCAATATGATGCCACAGCTGTAGACACCATCATTATTATACAGCATATAATACATGCAGTATAACAGAGCACATACAGATTCTTGTGCATTTTCCCTGCATTACAGTTTTCCTGGTGTTTTGAAATTAAGTCAAATTGTGTGTTTTTGTACAGATTCTACAAAGAAAATGCAAAAGTATAAATGGCTCATGAAAAAACTTAACTGTTGTGATCTGTTTGGGTTGACCTTTATATAATGTCCTTTATACTGAAAAAACCTTCAAAATGATCGTGTTAATAACACGTTAACCCAAATTCATTTTAACAGCACTAATATTATTAATGCACAATTAATGCAGCACACATTTCTTCATTTTTATTAAAAATTAAAAACCTTTAACGCAATACATTTATTCACAACGTCCTTTCCTTTACTCAGATAGTTATATTTTTATCATGCCCCAACAAACACTTTAATCTTGGAGAGGTTTTCCATACGAACTACGATTCCCGTGGGGTCTTTTCTGATCAGGGAAGAATCACACAGCACACAGAATGATGCATATGTTCTTATTTAGTTTAATGCAGATAACAGACAAGTATATATACACACACTGGAAAAAACCTGACCAAAAAACTGTTCCTGATTGGGTAAGAAGACATAGTAATCAGAGATATGTGAACCCACACAAAGACATTCCATGTACCTTACATACTCACATCGTAAACATCCTATAGACACTGAACAGACAACATAAGAATGTGTTTAGAGAACCAGTGTGAGGCTCATCTTAATACTAACAGATATGAACAAATGTAAAAAAAAATATTTCAGCACTAAACATTTGTTTAATTGATGCGTTAAGTCTCAAATTAAGGACCAGAATCCGCCAATTAAAACCATCCGTGAGGAAACAGCAAAAGTTCTGATTGGTGTCATGATAATTTACGTACAGGGGAAGCTTGTATTGTGAGTAACATGATTTATAAATACTTTACAGGAGGAGCAAAAACTTTTTTTTATTGAATGCATTACGAGCAATAACTTGCATTGTGAACATCGAGCATCACGCTAACAACATGCAAACGGCTCGCGCTCAACTACTCAGCTTTCCTTTTCCCAAAAGTCTTGGGGATCATCAAGATGTTTTCTGGCAAAAAGTGAGATGAGTGAGATTCGTCTTGGAAAAACATTTTTGCCAGGTCTCTTTCTCATGGTGGAATCATGAACACTGATCTTAACGGAGGCATGTGAGGCCTGCAGTTCTTTGGATGTTGTTGTGGGGTCTTTTGTGACCTCTTGGATGAGTGGGCTCTGTGCTCTTGGGGTAATTTTGGTCAGCTGGCCACTCTTGGGAAGGTTCTCCACTGTTCCATGTTTTTGCTATTTGTGAATAATTTCTCTCACTGTGGTTCGCTGGAGTCCCAAAGCTTTAGAAATGACTTTATAACCTTTTCCAGAATGATTAATCTCAATTACTTTCTCATTTGTTTCTGAATTTATTTGGATCTCAGCATGATGTCTCGCTTTTGAGGAGCTTTTGGTCGACTTCACTTTGTCAGGCAGGTCCTATTTAAGAGATTTCTTGATTGCTAACAGGTGTGGCAGTAATCAGGCCTGGGTGTGGTGAGATAAATTAAAGTATTTCACACAGGGCCATGTTGTTTTGGGTTTTGTTTTCCCTCAATAATAAAAAAAATAAAAAGTAAAAATATTTAAAAACTGCATGTTGTGTTTATTTGTGTATCGTTTACTAATATTTAAATTAGTTTGATGATAAATAAGAAATCATGAAGGGGCAAACACTTTTTCACACCACTATATATATATATATATATATATATATATATATATATATAGATATATATATATATATATATATATATATATATATATATATATATATATATATATATATATATATATATATATATATATATATGATAAGAGAATGAGGATTATGAATTATGAAGCTACCAACAGGCCAACAGCAACACTGAAGGAACTACAGGAATTTCTGGCAGGTGCTGCTCACACCTTACATGTGACTACTGTATACTGTATTCTGTACAAGTCTGGGCTGTTCTTTACAAAGAACAATATGCAAGACTGTCTGTCTTCTTCTTCCTCTTCTTCTTCTTTCAGCTGCTCCTATTAGTGGTCACCACAGTGGATCATCTTTCAAACCAACCACCTGCATGTCTTCTCTCACCACATCCATAAACCTTCTCCTTAGCCTTTCTTTTTTCCTCCTTAGCCTTCTCCAATATACCCCCCCCCCCACACACACACACACACACACACACACACACCAATATCTCAAAAACCCAAAGGTGATTGAGAGAGATCTCAAAGTGACCTACCTAGTAGCTCAACTCGTAGCCTAATCAAAAAAAGCCCCACACTGTGGCAGAGACATTAATGCCCCCGGCCTGCAAAGCCGCTGTCAACAAGATTCCTCGGCCCTGACGCAGTTAAAGAAATAGCTAAAGTTCCTCTCAGATTACACAATTACCAGACATATTGATGACACTGAAAACATAGAGACACTGAGAGCTGCTGAGCGAAAGCTTTGTAAGTGTGTGTTGAGTACATGTGTATTATCTAGCAAATCTAAGTTCCTTACCATCTCTCTCTCTCTCTCTCTCTCTCTCTCTCTCTCTCTCTCTCTCTCTCTCTCTCTCTCTCTCTCTCTCTCTCTCTCTCTCTCTCAGGATACCCAGAAGGACAAATGAAATAGGAGATGCTCCCAGAATAAACAGAATTGATGTTGATGCCATCAGGCACAATAATATTATTGGACGTTTGATTCTTTCGTGTGAAATGCTGCTTTTGTCTAAGTTACAGATGTTACATGTTTGTTTCACATGAAAATACAGTGAGCTGATATGTGAATAATGATGTGGCTGCATTCTGAACACTTGGTGCTTCTTGTTCCTGCTGTTAAAATGTGTGACGTATTTCTTGTTGTTTTTTAGATTCTTTATATGAGGTGTATGGTTCAACCACCTCCAAACCTTCACCATCGCCTAAAGATCAAATGACACAAAATAATTTCTCACATTTTTTAATCAGATTTTAAAACAATAACAACAACAAAAATACAAAAATAAATAAATAAACCCTGTGTCT